>NC_052487.1:19556894-19691894 GCF_009730915.1 Dioscorea cayenensis subsp. rotundata | reverse complement strand
GTACCAATAATAATAATAATAGAAGAGCTTTTGAAGGCATGACGCATGCGGATGTTGATAAGAATTTGGGTGATGTTTGGCAAGAGAGTCAATACTTGGGAAAAAAAAAAAATTCGGCTGACCAATCACACCATTTGACTCAATATTTTGTTTTGTTTTGAGAGTTTACACTTGTGATAGCTGGCTTGATGCAATCCTATGCAAACACAATTTTTTTTATCATATATATGTACCTATATGTATACCATTTGAATATTTCGTAATTACACTTGTGCCACTATAATATTAAGGGTTTTTTTACATGGTTGGGCTTGAATCAAGGTAGCTGTCTTTTATTATTTAATAATAGATGATATTTTGAAAATTTTGTTTTGATGATTGGATACATACAGTTTATTATGTTAAGCATCTATGTTCTGAAAAGAACGGAGTTTTTTGTTGCCAAGATATTTATTAATTAATTAAAAAGCCAGAAGTATGGCTCCTATCAAATACATGGCAACTGGGGTTATTGTGAAAAATAACTTTTAGTTTATTTAAATTAAGAATATATAGAACAACATAGGCCATCTTTGGCCTAACCCTACGTATAGTCAAAACACTTTTTTCCCATGTGGAATAGGCATATTCAAATCTCATTTAATGCATGGTCAATAAAAATTTGCTGTATATGGATAGTGGGGACCTATTATGCACTGAATATCAAAAAGAATCTTTGTTATAGGAGCAAATTTGTAACCTAATTTTTATAATGTAATTTTAGGCTATATACATGCACATCTCCAACCATTGTGTTTATTGTATTTGTAAAAAAATATAAAAAAATAATAATAAGGATAGACTTAAGTTAAATCAATTTATGTTGGGAGTTCCAAATATGATTTTTGCATAATTTAAAAGATTTAAGACCATTATGGGAATGAAAACAAGAATCATATCCAATGCAAATAAGAATGAAAAGACTATATGGTTGGAAAGATTCATAATTATGATTGAAAAAAAAAACCATAGAAGAAGGAAATGTTTCATATTGTTAATGCAAATAATTGGTATTTATCTATGAAATAGTGAATTATGTTTAATGATAAATAAATTATTTAATTTATAATTTTTTTAATAATATTATTTAATTTAATTATTATAATTAATTATTTAAAATTAATAATTTTGGTTAAAATATAAAAGACTAATAAATATTAAACAAGCAAATTGCTAGTTTAGGAAGGGGTGTTGTGTGTTAATTTTTCGCTTCACTCACAAGTAATGAAAACACAAACACACAATCAAGCATGTAAAAAGGAGACACGATATGGTTACCTAGTTCAGTATACTGTTATTTATATCTAAGGGGCAAAGCCAGGAGAAACAATCCACTAAAAGAAGTTAGGAATGAAGAGTACAAACACATGACTCTCTCACTCACACAATGATAAAGAAAAACCCTCTTAAGATTGCTCGATGCCCACTCTTCTCAACCCTCACCAAAGGGTCTCTCTCTTGTGGCTCATCATAAATTTTCAAGCAATGTATCTTATATAGACGCACCAATGTCCCATTATATCCTCCTCTTTTAGACTTCTCTGTGACTTCCTAACTTGGACTCTTTTCAACATTAGAAGTTGTAATACCCAGTTGCAACATTGTTCATCTTGTTGAACATGATTGAGTTCTAGCACAGTTGCAACTGAACTTACGACACCTTCAACCCTCCCGTTTCCTTCAGTCCGCTTCGTAACGGTTGACTCATCCTGAGCTCCTCCTGCTTGTAACTGGTTCTTTCCTCACGTCAATCATTTCATCAAGCCCATCTCCTGAGGGTTGCCAAGGCGCGAACAACCACCTCACCAAAGATGGCCAAAAAAGATCTCCCAATCTTCTTTCCAAACTTGGTCCAAGTTTGGTTTTCACATATGATCTTAGTTTGAATCATGAATATATTGTTATTAAACTTGATTTCCTCTCGTCCAAGTTTAGTCTTCAATATCG
Organism: Dioscorea cayenensis subsp. rotundata; assembly: GCF_009730915.1. Classification (NCBI taxonomy): domain Eukaryota; kingdom Viridiplantae; phylum Streptophyta; class Magnoliopsida; order Dioscoreales; family Dioscoreaceae; genus Dioscorea; species Dioscorea cayenensis. The sequence continues at coordinate 19,689,908 of NC_052487.1, read as the reverse complement.
TCCAAGCATGATCTCATTCATCTATGCTTGAGTCTTCAAATCTTCAATCAATCTTTAATGATTAGTCTCCTTGAATAGCTGTCTATAATTAGCCTTCTTACTATCTTATACTCCATGATGATCTTCTCTCAATAAAGAATAATTCCTCCTTTTTTTAAAATAGATCTCTCATAAAAGGAGTTTACTAAAGATATAATCTCGGATCTTACCAAAGATAGATAAAATCATACCTAAGATAAAATTTGCTCTTTTTTGTGAGATCCTTTTACCTTGATGCTCATTCCAAATATAGTTATTCTACAATTGAACCAATGAGAGGAAAAAACTCTAAGAATATATATTCCTTCATCATGATCTTCTAGCCCACATCTCTTCATGTGCCAAGTCATCACTCATTTAGCCACATCATCTTTCTTGTCACTTCTCCATTTTGCTAAGTCATCATTGTCACGTCACATTTCTTTGCTATGTCACATCTTTGCTTATCACATAATGTCAATCCAAGTCTTCAAACATAACACAAATGTCACATCTTGGCTTATCACATAATGCCAGTCCTACTTCCATCCAATATCATTTTCTATTTTTTTGTGATGTATATCTAAATGTATTTATACATCAAAATATTCCGTTTCTCTCGTTATTATCTTTTGCTTTTTTGTGATGCATATCCAAATATAGATGTACATCAAAATATCACATTCCGCCAATATCACTTTATGTTCTTCTGTGATGTATATCGAAATATATGCATATATCAACATATTTCATTTCCCTCAATGTCATTTTCCATTATTTTTTCATATATAGTTTTTGTTATATTTTTTGAACAATGTGGACAAATTATCTCAAACACATAAATTTTTTATTATTATGTCTCAATCATACATTGAAAAAGATTCAAACAATTGATATTTTTCATAAAATAAAATACTTTAAAGAGCCGTTTGGTTCACCGTAATGATATATTACCATGGTAATGAGATTACCGTGGTAATGTGATCGGGAATATTATATGTCCAGAAATACTATGGTAATGTGAGATTACCATGTTTGGTTGAGAATTTATATTACTGTTAATCTTTCATTACCATGTTTGGTTAGTTATGGTAATCATCTCAGTCAAATTTACCAAAATACCCTTACATATAAAATTTTGAAAAATATAATTTAAAATATTTAGATAAATAAATAGTTAAATTATAATATTAAAAATTATTTTTTTCACAATTTTTTAAAATACCTTCGTATTTACCAAAATAACCCTACGTATACATTTTGAAAAATATAATTTAAAGTATTTAGATAAATAAATAATTAAATTATAATATCAACAATTATTTTTTTTACAATTTTTTAATATACCTTTGTATTTACCAAAATACCCCTACATATAAAAATTTGAAAAACTTAATTTAAAGTATTTAGATAAATAAATAATTAAATTATAATATCAAAAATTGTTTTTTTCATAATTTTTTAAAATACCTTTGTATTTACCAAAATACTCTTACGTATTAAATTTTGAAAAAAATATAATTTAAAGTATTTAGATAAATAAATAATTAAATGATAATATTAAAAATTAATTTTTTTTTCAATTTTTTAAAATTCCAGTGTATTTACCAAAATACCCCTATTTAAAAAAATTTGAAAAACTTAATTTAAAATATTTACATAAATAGATAAATTATAATATCAAAAATTATTTTTTTACAATTTTTTAAAATATCTTTGTATTTACCAAATACCCTATGTATACAAATTCAAAAAAAACTTAATTTAAAGTATTTAGATAAATAAATAATTAAATTATAATATCAAAAATAATAAGAGAAAATAAAAACTATGGAATGTAATAAGGAATTAGATTAAATAAGTGGGGGCATAATTGAAAAAAATATTACACATTACCACAAACTTGGTAATCTAGATAGACACCTACTTTGGTGGTAATCACATTACCATTTTAATTGGTAATATTTTACTATTAATAATCTCACATCGCCATCAATATTACCATTGCTATAATAATTAAACATGATAATCTGAATATATTACCATCCGATTCCCGATAATATTTTCACATTTCCGCCAACCAAACACAAGAGTTAAGCTATTATCACAGTGGCATATCACAGTTCTTCAATATCATTTTTTCTTTTCTTTTAACGTATATGTACTCAAATGGAGGTATACATCAAAATAAGAACTGATTTCCCATTGCCTTGGGATTCACTTTTGGTCCGTCCGAAATTAATGGGTAATCTTTTTCAATGGGAAAAGGAGAAAACTTAGGAACTTAAGAAGTTGGAAAGTGTGAATAAGACAAAGAATTTCAATGGTGTTTCAGGCATGACCCTGACTTAATAAACTTAGGGACCACTTGGGCCCACAGAAGGCATAGACTAGGCCAGCCCTATCTTTGACAATATACTTAGACATTATACATATAATATATGCATTTACTAAATTATCATGTAAAGTTAACATTATTGAGTTAGGATTTAATACGTGATGTTATAATCTATTATATTTTATTTTGAACATATATAATAAATTTTTATTGTCTATATCTTAAATTATCACATACAATAAATTTTTAAAAAATCATTAAACTGTCATAATTAGTATATGACTATATCCATTTGTTTTTTTATATTTTTTAAAAAATACTTATAGTTTATTTATTTATATATAAAAAAATATATTATTGAGTATGAATATTAAAATACCAGTGAATAACAAGCAAATATAACAAAAAAAAAAAATTTATGGTCTTGGGTGGCTTTTCTTTTATATACATTGAAGAACTTTTTTTTTAAATCATAAAAATACAAACCAACAAAAATGTTTTAAATAATATAATAAATATGATTTTGTTTGGATGTATTACGTTGTTGGCGTGAGAATCCATTTTTATTCCAGATCAGGATTGATCCACATTATCAATTTTTATCAATTTAGATGAAATAATAGATGTAGTCATAATAATAATGATGTTTTAGGTGAAGATCCAATTCCAAATCCCTTTCTCTATCTTTGAGTGGTCTGTTTTGAATTATAGGAGATTTTTTCTAGTGGATTTCTTCACCTTTGATTCTTATCAAAATGAAAAAGGAAAGCAGGTTGGTTTGAGTTTTGGGTATGAAAGTTCAGTCATGATGCTTAACTCTGAGTTAAAAATCACCAAGAAAAAAAAAGAAAAAAAAATTAAGTAAATCGAATTTATAGTTTTCTTATTTTTAGGAAAGGTTGAAAATATTTTTTTTTTTAATAAAGCCAAACTAATTGGAAGAACTCTCCGGTGTGCACGTCTCTAATTTCCCCCCTTGTCTTTAGTTTAAAAAAATAAAAAAAGACATGTATGCATGTTGAATATAATTTAGTGATGCTTGTTGATTTGATTTTTTTTTATATTGTTATATTGAAAGTGTTGATTGGCCCATACCAATTGTTGATTGGCCCATGCCAATTATGTTCTTCATCAACATGGAAGGGCAAGGATGTCATTTCTCCTTCTTTGTCATGACTTGGTGGTAGGTGAAGAGAGTTAGTGGGGGAATATTTTATTATTTGGGGGTAGGTGCCACCTACCCCATCATTGTGAGCCCTTGGATCAAAATGATCCTAGCCTTGGTTTGTTTGGTGAAGGGCTATATAAACCCCCATGACATTTGTTAAGACACACAAGTGAGAGTGAGGAGTTAGAGAGAGAGAAGAAGGGTGAGAAGTGTGAGAAAATAGTTTGAGAGTTAGTCTATTCTCCCTAGTATAAGAGAGGATCTCTGGTTTTCTCCCTTATTATTAGAGAGAGTTTGTACTTTCGAAATTTTTCCCACTTAGTGAATTTCTTCTATCCTTGCCCGTGGTTTTTACCCTAATTATTTAGGGGTTTTTCCACGTAATATCTTTGTGTCCTTTATTTTTCAAAGATTATTCTTATTTATTTTTCTTTCATGATCTGCTATATCCAGATCCTACATTTCACAACAAGTGGTACAGAGCCGAGTTTAGGGTGTGTATATATATCTACTTATCGTATGCTCGTGTCGCCATCTAATAGTGGATCCTCCACATCGGAAAAAATAAGTTAGATTATTATTCACCCTTTGTAGGGACCCAGTTCATCGCCTTTTGAAGCGGTTTTGTGATAGAAGCAATGGCAGCAAAGTATGATATTGAAAAATTCAACGGGAGTAATTTCTCACTGTGGAAGCTGAAAATGAAGGCAATCCTGAGGAAGGACAACTGTTTGGCGGCCATCACCGAAAGGCCAGCTGAGGTCAAAGATGACAAGTGGAATGAGATGGACGGGAACGCCATTGCCAATCTTCATCTGGCACTTGCTGATGGGGTTCTATCAAGCATAGCAGAGAAGAAGACGGCAAAGGAGATCTGGGATCACCTCACTAAGTTGTACGAGGCCAAATCACTCCACAACAAGATTTTCCTTAAGAGGAAACTCTATACTTTGCGTATGGCGGAATCTACTTCAATGACAGAGCACATGAACACACTGAACACTCTATTCTCCCAACTCACATCATTGGGACATACAATAGAGTCAAGTGAACGTGCGGAAATTCTACTCCAAAGTTTACAGATTCATATGATCAACTCAGTCATCAACTTAACAAACAATGCCTCCACGGACAGTCTAGTATTTGATAACATTGCAGCTGCTGTTCTGGAGGAAGAGAGTCGCCGCAAGAACAAGGAAGACAAGTTAGCAAGTTCACAACAAGCGGAGGCCTTGACGGTGACGAGAGGAAGATCAGCGAACGTGGATCCGAGTGGGAGCTACAATCATGGTAGATCAAAAATCAAGGAGTAAGAAGACTTTCAAGTGTTACCACTCGTGGCAAGAAAGGTCACTTGAAAAAGGATTGTTGGAGTCTAAATAAAAAGGATTCCAATCCTCAAGGAAATGTTGCAAACACTTCAGATGATGGAGTAGCCATGGTGTGTGAAGCGAGATCTCACATCAAGTAAAAGATTTGCTCGATGTATGGCTTCTGATTCAAAGCGACCCACTTTTCATATGACTTCCAAGAGAATGGTTCCATCACTATGAACCTATCTCCGGGGATCCGTACAGTCATGTAATGATCAAGCCTTGGAGATCGTTGGCATTGGCATCATCAAACTGAAGATGTATGATGGCACGATTCGGACTATAAAAGAAGTCCGACATGTGGAGGGCCTCAAGAAGAATTTGTTGTCTATAGAGACAACTTGATGATCTTGGTTGCAAAATCAAGTCCGAACAAGATCATGAAGGTAATTCGAGGAGCGCTTGTATGTATGAAGGGGGAAAAAAATAGTCGCTAATCTATACATGATGATGGGAGAAACTTTGCAAGAAGGAGAAGCTTCGATTGCTACAAGTGATCCAAGTGAAAGATGCTACAAATGACATGGCACGTAAAAACTTGGACACATGTCGAGCAAGGAATGAAGATTCTTGCAGAAAGGAATCTACTTTCATGGTCTCACAAAGGTAACATTACCCTTTTGTGAGCATTGTATGTGAGCAAGCGACGATCGATCGAAGTTCAACACATCTAATTCTAGAAGCAAAAGCAATTCTAGAATTGGTACACTCGATGTGTGCAAGCACCGCGATTCATCTCCGGGAGGAGCAAATTACTTTGTATCATTTATTGATGACTATTCCAGGAGATGTTAGGGTGTACCCTATCAAAAGGAAGGGTCGATGTGTTTCAAGTCTTCAAATTCTACAAAGCGTGGTGGAACTTGAATCGGAGAAAAAGATCAAGTGCTTGAGGACCGATAATGGAGGAGAATACTACCTGCAAAGAATTTGATGAATTTACAGTAAACAAGAAGGCATTAAAAAGGCGATTCACTCAAAGATACACTCCTCAACAAAATGGAGTGGCGAGAAGCGGATGAGCAGGACTCGTTGGAAAGAACAAGAGCCATGATGGGAGCTGCAAAGCTTAGACAAGAAGTTCGGGCGTAAGCGGCAAGACCGCCTTTGTTATGTAGTGAATCGGGCTCCATCAACTGCAATTGAGTTGAAGACACCGATGGAGATGTGGGACTCGGTAAGCCGCTTGATTATTCAAACCTTCATATATTTGGAAGTCCCTGTGTATGTAATGTACAATACCCGAGGAAACTACAAAAGTCGGATCCAAAAATCCGAAAAATGTATGTTTCTAGGATATGCTCGATGGTGTTAAGGGGTATCGCATGTGGGATCCCACCGCCCACAAGGTTGTAATCAGCTGAGGATGTTATCTTCATGGAAGACAAAGAACAAGAGCAAGTAGATGGTAAAAAGCACTTCAAAAGAAAGCACGAGACTACAACTGACAGTAGAAAAAGAAGTCGAGTTACACTGCGAGCATGAGGTACAAGAGCCGACTGAATCAAGTCCCGAGTTCGGGTCGGTCAACTCGCATAAGAATGGCACCAAGTTGGCATTCCGACTATATTATGGAGGGTAACATTGCTTATCGTCTTCTAATCGAGGGATGGAGAACCATCAACTCTTCAAGAAGCATCGAACAATTCGGATGCATCTCGGTGGATGGCGTGATGGAAGAAGAAATTGAAGCTCTTCATAAAAAATAGGACATGGGAATCGGTGTCACTACCACAAGGGCGAAAGCCCATTGGCAACAAATGGGTCTACAAGATCAAGCGCAACAGTGATGATCAAGTAGATCGTTATCGTGCTAGACTGGTGGTAAAAGGATATGCTCAGAAGGAAGGTATTGACTTCAACGAAAATATTTTCACCGTGGTTCGACTTACAACGATCCGAGTAGTCCCGGCGATGTGTGCTACATTAGACTTGCGAGCTGAGCGCTAGATGTCAAAACCGCATTTCTTCATGGAGATCTTGAAGAAGAAATTTACATGCTCCAAACCGTAAGGATTTTGAAGAAAAAAAGTAAAGAGAACTTGGTTTTGCGAGTTGAACAAATCTCTGCATCGGTCTAAAGCGAGCGCCAAGATGTTGGTACAAGAGATTTGATTCCTTCATCATGAGCCTTGGTTACAGCAGATTCAATACGCACCCTTTGTGCATATGTCAAGAGGTTCGAAGAAGAAGATTTCGTCTTCTTGTTGTCAGATGTCGACGACATGTTGGTAACAGCCCCAACAAAGATCGTGATCAAGGAGTCAAGGCACAATTGGCTAGGAGTTTGAAATGAAGGACTTGGGGACCGCAAACAAGATTCTAGGGATGCAAATTCACCGAGATGTAAATAACAAGAAGATTTGGCTTTCTCGGAAGACTTATCTAAAGAAGATCTCACGACGCTTCAACATGCAAGACTCGTAAGCCAATTTCTACCCCACTTCCCCGTTAATTTCAAATTATCCTCAAGTATGTGTCCTAGCAGTGAAGATGAGAGGATGGAGATGTCTCGAGTACCGTATGCATCAGCGGTGGGAAGCCTAATGTTCGCCATGATCCGTGACAAGACCGGACATCGCATGCAGTGCGGGAGTGGTAAGCTCGAGATATGGTGAATCCCGGTCGAGAAACATTGGAATGTTGTTAAGAGGATTCTCGATATATAAAGGGAACCTCGGATGTTGCAGTTATGTTATGGGGGATCGACTTTCATCGTCAGCTGGATATGTTGATGCTCGATTATGCAGGTGATTTTTGATAAAAAGCAAATCCACTCATCGGATATGTGTTCACACTCAGCGTAGGAGCCGTGAGTGGGTTTCAAAATCGCGATCGATCGTGGCTACATCAACCCAGCGTAAGCGAGTATTTGGCGCCTACACAAGCCGAGCAAAGAAGCAGTGGTCAAGATGGTGTTGGAAGAACTCGGTACAAACAAGAGAACATCACTCTATATTGTGATAACCGTAGTGCATCGCGATCTCGCAAGGAATCCAAAGATTTTCATTCAAAGACCAAACATATCGTGAGTTCAAGCACCACTCATTCGTGAGAAAGTAGAAGAAGGTGACAAAGTGGATATGCAAAAAGATTCATACCAAGGATAACCTAGCAGATTTCACTGACAAAAGCAATCAACACCGATGATTCATTTGGAGTCGATCCTCTTGTGGTCCGACGAGACGTAAGCAACATCGAATGGCAAGGTAGAAAGAATGGTGTGAAGATCCGATTGCTTTTTAATCAAATCTTCAAGTGGGAGAATTGTTGATCGCCCATACCAATCTGTTGATCGCCCGTGCCAATTATGTTCTTCATCAACATGGAAGGGGCAAGGATGTCATTTCTCCTTCTTTGTCACGACTTGAGTGGTAGGTGAAGAGAGTTAGTGGGGAATATTTTATTATTTGGGGAGTAGGTGCCACCTACCCCATCATTAGTGAGTCCTTGGATCAAAACGATCCCAGATCTCTGGTTTGTTTTGGGCAGGGCTATATAAACCCCCACGACATTTGTTAAGACACACAAGTGAGAGTGAGGAAGTTAGAGAGAGAGAAGAAGGGTGAGAAGTGTGAGAAAATAGTTTGAGAGTTAGTCTATTCTCCCTAAAGATAAGAGAGGATACTGGTTTTCTCCTTATTATTGAGAGAGTTTGTAGCTTCGAAATTTTTCCCACTTAGTGAATTTCTTCTATCCTCGCTCGTGGTTTTTACCCCTAATTATTTAGGGGTTTTTCCAATGTAATATCTTTGTGTCCTTTATTTTTCAAAGATTATTCTTATTTATTTCTCGCGTGCAATCGCTATATCCAGTCCTACATTTCACAACAGAAAGTGGGTTTGACCAAGACCAAACCAGTCTCACAAAATCCCTTGTGATGATGACCAAGTAATTAAAAGCTCAACTACACAAATTCTGGTGCTTATTGCCTAACCATGTTTAATTGTCTCTTAATGGGTGTCATATTCAAGAATGATTTCAATATATATATATATATATATATATTTTTTAATTCTTACATGATCTCTTTATTTTCAAAGTCTAATGTTTAATTAATTAATTCCAAGGAAAAAATAAACCATTTTTACTTGCTTGAAGCTAAACACTAATGCATTGAAATATGGATTTGTGTAGAAGAAAAAATAGTGCATTGGATTAATAAGAAAACATGCATATATAATCCATTGATCACTTTGTCATCAATCAATTTTTTTTTTTTTTAAATAGGTGAATAAGTTACATGAGCATTGAGCACTCCGATTCTATGCGACAGAGGTTTACATTTCGATCATGCATGTATAAGTGACACCATTTTAATATACTTGATGTGTTTGATCTTGAGAGTTGAATTTCTTATATGGAACACTTTACGTGAAAGGATTTGTCTGGCTGAACCACAAGTTTTTTGTCATCCAAGTCAAATTTTATTTTGAAAGGTCAAACATTGTTTGAGAATTATATCAAGATTATAAAATCAAATATCTACTCAAAAATCAAAGCTATGACTGTGGAATGGTAAGCAGAAGTTTATGAAGCTACACAGTATTATTTTGAAAATTTTCAACAATGAATTTTAGTAATATTAAATGGCAAATGCAGTTGAAGACTTGTTCAATGACATATATACATATATATATATATATATATATATTTATATGTCATTGTGTATTACTTACTAGGTATGTTTTATTTGATACATCACCAACTCTTAAAAAACAGTATATATGAAACTCTTAAGAATAATTTATGCACTATACTGACACAAATATCTGTTTGCATGGCCCATGCACGTAGATGTGCGGGTGTCTAAAAAAGCCTCTTTTTATTTTTCCAAATTATTTATTATTTATATATTTTCTTTCTTATAAGAACCTTAAATTAAAGCTAATATGGGCACAAAACTACATATAGAAATAGATTTGGATCTATTATAAATACTATATTATTAAAAGAACTTATATAATTCATATATTTACCTAGGAAAAAATATTAATATTAATAAGTTGTGAAACATTTTTTAAAAATATTTTTTTGGAAAATTTAAATAATTCAATCTTTATATGTATATTTATATATTAATATATACAGAATGTCAATATTCATATCATGTTCTTAATTATCTGTATTGTTGTAATTTTTTAATAATTAATTTAATATTTTTAAAATTTTGTCATTTCACACACATAATATGGCAGCTGGTTATTAATATGTCTTGTCGAGCAGTTGTAGTGTAAAAATAGTAGATAAATTGTTTGGGTTATTAATATCAATATTAATATTAATTAATTTTTGCTTTGATCGAGGTTGTTTTTGCATAGTATCGCAAAGGTGTTATTTTATTTTATTTTATTTATTTATTTGCAAATTGATCGAACTACATGTTAATTATTTTTCAGAAAAATCTAAACTTTTTGAAAAATGTTTCTCTTTTTTTTTCCCACAAGGGTGTTGTTGCAAAATTTCACAAATCCATCAATTTTTTTTTAAAAAATCCTCCACATAATAAAAATTTCATCAGGGGGTTTCTGCAACTAGATCAAAATTTTGATCATTTTTTCAGAAACCCAGATCTTTTTCAAGATAACTTCCGCACTTTAAACATCCTTTATTTAATAAAATTTTCCTTTCTTTCTTTTTTTTCTTTTTCCAGAAATCACCATCTACTTTTCACATTGATGTAATATTAAATTTATACACGCATTTGTTATTAACCTAATCTTATTATGACCAAACCCACCAAATTCAATGAACTATTTACCCTTGATAAACCAATGTTCCTATCTATAAAAATCTACACACATTCACAGATTTGTAATCTGTGAACGTTACTCTGGGCCGTTGATTTCAAACTGAATCCAACGGTTTTGTACTATTTAATAAATAGTAATACTGTATTTATAAACAGTGTACAATAAAAAGTGGGATGAATAGTATTTTTCAAAATTAGATTAATAAACTCAATTAACACAAAATTAGCTTTTATTGTACATCATTTTAATCTTACTATTACTGTATGTGGATGTCTGTGTACGTCCACAGAAACTCTTTTTATATATATATATATATATATTTACATGAGGACAAAATCATTTAGGATGTACTTGTAAATTAGCATTTGCAGAAACTCTTTTCTATATAGGACAAAGTCATTTAGGATGTACTTGTAAATTAGCATTTGCAGAAACTCTTTTCTATATATATATATTTACATGAGGACAAAATCATTTAGGATATACTAATAAATTGGCATTTACGGACATCTTTTTGATTTTTTGGATTATCATTCAATGACTTCTATCACACTCCTTTTCTTTTAAATCCTAACCCTATTTGTCCCTATCAACTTTTTACTTTTTTTCATTATCTACAAAAATTCATAGATATTTGTAATTGTCGGCAAATGACATCCATAGACCTACACAGATGATATTAATATATATATATATATATATATATATATTATGTAATATGTACAACTTCAAATATCATTGTCCCAGAATAAGATTAATCCCACATGGGCTTCGTAAGGCCCAAATTAATTAACATATAAATTTATAAGTCTGGTATTCCTGGCCCACCAACCAATACCTGTGTATTAGTTAAAGCTAAATTATATATACACACACAAAGAATAAATAATTTAAATAATCCCTAATTTTTCTTTTTATTTCGATCATCTATCTTTAAAGTTACAATTTAATCCCCTACGTTTAAATTTTGTTATAATTTGATCATCCTCACATATATTAACTCAGATTTCAGCTATTACATATGGTATACCATGTGAGCTGATATATGACACATGTGATCCCCATTAATTTTGTATGTTTGGGTGACTAAATTATAACGAACATTGAAAATAGAGTTTCAAATCATAATTTTTTTAAAAATGAGTTGTCAAAATAGAAACACAAAAAAAAAAAATAAAAAAATAAAAAATAATGTATCAAACCTTATGTAAATCTTTAATTTTAAATGTATATGTATATATTAATCATTCGATTTAGAGATTAAAAAAACTAATTCCTATTTATTTATTTTCTAAAAGATTATTCCTTTGTTGTTCTCGAAGTCTCTTCAAAACCCATCAGCCAACAAAACTCCTCCTTTTTTTCTTTCAATTCCTGTTGCTTGGAAACCCTAGTTTCTTGAAATCGAACCAAGATCATTCCTTTTTGATTTGGAAAGAAATGGTTTTGATCGAGCAGGAACCCGATGATGCCAATGAACAATCTCGGAGCAGTCCGTCAACGGGAGCTGCCGCCGTTCCTGATGCCGATTCTAGCGATGAGGAACCCTTCGAGGATGCCCTAAACGAAGAGCAATTGCTGGAGGTCTGATCACGGTTTCCCTTGTTTTGTTTCTTGTAGGGTTTGTTCATGCATGGAAAATAATTGAAAATCTTGTTATGTTTGGATTGTTTCTTTGGTGGTAGAAAGCTCGGAATCAAGTAAATGATGCTAAGATTGAAGGGAATAGGCTGTTTGGGAGTGATCAGTATGAGGATGCATTGTCAAAATATGAACTTGCGTTACAACTTGCTTCGGAAGGGCCTGATTCTGAAGAAATTCGTTCTATGTGCCATGCTAATCGTGCCATATGTTTCCTGAAATTGGTAAAGATTCTTTTTTGCTGTCTAAATTTTGTGAATCATATTGTTCTTTTAAATGTATAATCCTTTTTGGAAGTGCTTAATTCTGATGACTGATAACGGATTTTTCTTGGAAAACGATATTTATATTGTACAATGCCCTAGTTTCATCACTTGAATAAGTCTTGAACCATATTATGCATGATGTCGAGGTTATCATATTGGTTAGGTTTTATGTGTTGTTGGTGCAAAATGAGAATTCAATTACCAGGGAATTGCACGTTTTTAATTTGATTTGTCTATTTGTATTTGAGTTTTGGTCTGGTTTGTGTTAATTTTGGGATTGAACTGCAGATTTGTAATTCGACCTCACTAGATTTTTACTCAAGTTATGGTTTCTCTCTTGTTTCTATGGTGACTAAAACCAAATTTGTGCAGAGGAAGCATGTATACTGAACCTCCAGCGCATATATACATTCATGAATTCATATTTCATACCTTTCATTCGAGACCTCTAGACCCAATTAACGTGTAGAGAAATGCTCCCAACATTTAGGTATATTATTTTTGTTTTAACATACAAACACAAGTATATGCCAATGTTCCATACACTACTGTCTATTCATTTACGTAGTAAATGAGATAATACTGTGTCACTGTTGATGTCATTGTTTAAAGTGAAGTGCTATAAGTATAGTTGAATTTTATAGAGTCTCACAAGTGAGAGCTTGTATGAATTTAATTATTTACAGCCTCTGCAAATGTGACTATTGCTTCATCTTAGCTGTTTTGATGTTGTTTGTCTTCATCATACTGGTTAGGTTACCTGCTGCATTTGTTAAGCAATTAAAATTGTGTATTTCATGCAAATCATCATGAATTATTTTAGTCTTTCTTGTAACTGTACTTAATTCTTCTGACCTCTCATATTTCTTCTGTATTTTCCCATCTAAAAAATGCTGCTTCTCTTATTATTAAAGAGTACCAGGGGTGAGGCATATTAAGTTCACTCTGTTAGCATGGTTGCTCACATTCTATGGTCATTAATGGCCATTATTGATACCATTCTGTTGTCTTTTGTATAAGAGTACAAGCGATCCATTTTGCGGTAAATCCTTATGGAGCTTTATCATCAGAAATTTGTTTACTTAGTCTTCAGTCTTCCTTGATACATTGATTGATTAACATTTCAAATATGCACATTATTTTGGGAAATCTAGATTAGTAGTGTCTCCTCCTTTTATTTATGATTACCATGGGCTAACCTGTTAACTTTTGCGATTGATACTGAAATTTTAAGTTTCGCATTATTTAAATCGGATAGCTTATGAAAGCCACTAGATACGCTCTGATTTTACATCTTCTTTCTGGGGGAAAACTTCTCTATGAGTTTGTTGTTCCTGTTATCTTCATATCTGTTTTACTTCTCTTCCATGATGATTTGATAACTGGAATTGAAAAACATAGAAGAACCACTTTCATATTATTCCTTGAAGCACTCAGTTCTGTAAAGTTTGATAGCCAATCAAATGGTTTGCTTGTCCTAATATTCCGTTTGTTCTCTTTTTAAGCAAAAATATGATGATACAATCAAAGAGTGTACTAAGGCACTGGAGCTGAATCCTTCTTATGTAAAAGCGTTACTTAGAAGAGCGGAGGCACATGAAAAGCTAGATCACTTAGAAGAGGCTATTGCTGGTATCTCTCAGTAGCATAATTCCAGAGCCTAACACTGCTTTATTAGTATCTTCTCTTTTTGAAATCTGCGATGCCTAAGCTATGACATTTTCTTGAAGATATGAAAAAAATCATGGAACTGGACCCTTCGAATGACCAGGCTAGAAGGACGATACAAAGATTAGAGCCAATACTTGCTGAGAAAAGAGAAAAGATGAAGGAAGAGATGATTGGTGATCTCACTCTCTTTTTTCCTATTGTAATTGTCATAGAAGATCATCTTGATTTCAATATGTTGTGATGTGAAAAAGGGGAAAATCTAAAATCACCATCGCAATTTTTACTGCTTTTCAGTTTTCTTTTACCAAATATTATAACGTTAGTTTCTTGACTGGTTGCAGGAAAATTAAAGGAGATGGGAAATTCCGTGTTGGGTCGATTTGGGATGAGTGTCGACAACTTCAAAGCTGTGAAAGATCCTAACACAGGTTCATACTCCATCTCTTTTCAGCGGTAGTCATCTTCAAGTCTAGCAAGAAGCAGAATAAATATTATGTCCTTAAGTGATGCATGCTGGGAAAATTATATAATGTTTGGCTGATATCATATTTTTTGAGTCAGCAGACATTGTCAGCTATATATATGTATCACACAAAGTTGGGTTTTGGTTTGAAGTTGCTTGGTTGGTGACCCGGTTCCAAATATAGCATGGTTTTTCGTATGTTAATTCATATTGCTCAAATGATTCGTGGAATCTTATTTCTTTGTTTGTTTTTTGTTTTTTGTTTTAATATTATTCAGCTTTGCTGATTAATGTTTGATTTACTTTACTCTCAAGTGATATCCAGGTCTCATGTTCTCTCTTAACATATTCTGAATCTTGGCTTGAGCTAGGCTTGAGGAATGAGAGGTGTTGGTGAATCAAATGTTTTACAAGTTTAATTATTTTCTAAATTAATTAAATCTTTGAATGAAGAAATTGCTTTAAATTTAAAACACAGATTTCTTGGTTGTTGCTTTTGTGTATTGTTATGGCAGTTTCAATGGCATATATGTTTGAAACTCAAATTCTACTAGAAATAGTTATTCAAAATTAATTTAAATTAAGATTATTATGAAAATTAATTTTATATTTAAATTAAGTTAATATTTGAATTATTCACTTAACTGTAAATTCATGTTACATATTATCACTAATTCACTGCAATTGCGTTACAGTTGTATTCTCATTCATCTGTAAATTCTTGAATAATAACTTACCTACTGCTCATTTATTTTCCTTAACAAAGGATTCAGATCAAATTTAATTACCACAAATTTCAATAAGGCAAGACCAATAACAGCTTATATTAACCAGCAAAAGATTTACCAGATAAATAGGAGCTTTTTTGGTTTTCATGGTCAGCATCACAGTAAATTACAGACATACAAACCAGCAGCATAGTAACTAGTAAAATATTACTTAAGTGTGAAAATCCATACAGATAACGTTGATTCAAGAGTTTTTTTTTAAAAAAAACTTTAGCAGTGCAAAACCATTAACATGTCATGCTGACAAAGGCCACAGGACGAAACCAAGATGGAAGAAGATGCAAATAAACTTAACACAGAGTTCAACTCAATCTATTAACTACAAATTTATAAAAGGCAAGTGCACAACAACTTAAGCTAACCAAGAAAAGAAATAACCGGACATTGTACCA
Source organism: Dioscorea cayenensis subsp. rotundata (assembly GCF_009730915.1). Classification (NCBI taxonomy): domain Eukaryota; kingdom Viridiplantae; phylum Streptophyta; class Magnoliopsida; order Dioscoreales; family Dioscoreaceae; genus Dioscorea; species Dioscorea cayenensis. The sequence goes on along the minus strand of NC_052487.1, from coordinate 19,674,037 downwards.
TACCATATTAAAAAACCTCAACTCTTTGGGGAAGCTTTGGTAACTCCAGTAGAAGCAGGTTGAGAAGCAGCTGCGACCGCATCATAGGCTCCATGTGTAGCATTTTCACCGGAGTAGGCAGGAGGTTGCGAATATCCACCACTATAGGTATCACCATATGGCTGCTGACCATAAGGTTGTTGGCCCTGAGGTGGTGCACCATATGCCTGTTGTTGACCATAACCGGTCTGATAACCTGAAGCCGGAGCTTGAGGGTGGACAGATTCTTGAGAATAACCAGCTTGTGTTGGTGGTAGTTGACCATATCCTCCTGGTTGCACTGTGCCACTATTGTAGCTTCCTTGTGCAGTCTGCGGCTGTTGACCTTGGCCGTAAATTGGTTGAGAAGGGAGCCTCTGGCCCTGGCCATACCCGGAGGGTCCATATCCACTCTGTGAAGTCTGGCTTGCATATCCTCCTGCTTGAGAAGTAGGAGGTGGCATGCCATATCCGGTTTGTTGAGCAGCATAGCCCTGTGAACTCCGTGGGGTTGAAGATTGCTGGACTGGAGGCACTTGTCGTGCTGGAGGAGCATGGGCAGCTCCACCTTGGCTGCCATAGCTGGCAGCAGAGCGATCTGAAGCTGCATTAGGAGGTCCTCCATAACCATGTGTGGAACCATACCCTTGTTGATCATAGCCGGTCTGTGCTGAGGGAGCCTGGTAACCACCAGAATAGCTGTCCTGCCCATGGCTTGACTGTTGCCCTGCAGCAGCTGATTGTGGGTAAGCATCGCTGTATGACCCTTGAGAGTTGTAGCTACCAGTTGGTGGCTGCCCGTAGTTATAACTGCTGTTATTGTCAGCAGGGGCAGAAGAGTTCCCAACAGACTGCTGCTGATTGTAATAATCATAGCCACTTCCTGGTGTAGTTTGTTGAGATGGTGGATTAGAAGATTGGTCCCAACTGGTAGAGTATCCACCTGATGTAGGGGCGGATGGATAGCCACCATAAGCAGATTGGGACATGTTATACTGAGGAGGCTGCCCTGGGTATGTTCCGGGCTGCATGTAACCATAACCAGGCTGTTGCATCGGAGGTGGCCCTGGTGGACCCCAGCTTGTTGGAGGTCGGGGAGCACCATATTGTGGAGGATAACCACCCATGGATGGATTCCTGACACGGTTCTGCATAAATTTGTTACATGTGAGATGGTGTGATATAAAGTCGATGCTAAGACATAAGAAGTGTGATCAGAAAAGTAGGAACAACAGTGAAGGCAAAATCTCACACAAACATTTATTGTTGAATCCAGGGAATTTAAGCATTCAGTTAAAATGGATTGAATCATCCACTTACCACACAAGAGAGTAACTTGTAAAGCTTACACTGGTAGATGCCCGTCCTCTTGCCACTCCAAAACAATTTGGATTTTGGAGTAACAGAAAGTTGCAATAGGCTAGCCAGAGACTTGAGAACAAAACTATATCCAATACCATGGTAAACATGATTTTATATTTTTCCTAGACAGCTATCACAATTCATCTTGCATTCTCATTTAAAAACAGACATACCAAGAAGCGGACCACCAGTAAATGAACATAAGATAATACATATGATCCAGATCATTGCTGGTCTAATATAAAGCAAAGAAATAAGCGAACAAAGAAAATATCAAAGCCTACAAAGATCAACTAAAAGATCCAACAAGGTAGTGTAACTTCAGGGTGAAAAACCAACAATAGATAAATGTGCTAGTCAATTAATCCATTTTAGCAAGTTTACCATGATTGCGCCAAAGTGATGTTCAGTCACGGTGCAGGAGACAGGTCAGACTTCTGCTGGTTGCAAGGGAAATAAGAAAGAAAGGATTTGTATAATCCATGAAGTTACCAAAGAGAGTGTGCAACCTAATAAAGCCATAATGTTCCCAATGTTTTTATTAACAGAAAGTTGAGGGTGTTCCACTTCCATCATAAAGGCAGCAAGCCAAACACTTCATTCACTAAGGCATACATTACCATGTATTGAGCAAGGTAATGGCATGCAAATTGCTAACTTACAAGTGTATTCCCTAACTTTACAAGATATATGACTAGTAACATAAAACTAAAAGATTATTTGAGCTGGAGATGTTTACAACCAAATAAAAGGTGAAGTAAAGCATTTGAAGATAACTTCAGGGGCATATAAATATGAACAAAGTCTAAAATAGGGCTAATAATTGAGGAAACACTATCAATACCAACAATGTTACAAACATCATCATGTTCATCAGACAACTATATATATCTGAATGTTAGTCATCAGAACACTACTTCAAAAATAGCAAGTGATCCTCAAGTTTCCAATATCAGCATTAAGTCATAGCATTCATAATATAATAAGTTCATAAATAAATCATCATAAGGATAGAAATCATCAATTTATCCCCTTCCAATAGCAGCTCGAATAGTGCTTCTTCAGACTGTCACAAATGAGACCCAGAACACTTGTACAATATAAGGATTTCAATCTTCATTTATCCTTCAGGGAGCAACTAAATGGTGATTTCCTAAATATACCAAATGCTCACCTAAAAATATCACATGAAAGACATATACTTTTGTACCACCATAAAGCATTAAGTCATCTCATTCATAAGAAAATAAAATTCTCATGGACAGTGAAAAGTGACAACATATTTACCTCTGTACGACCATAAGCAAACATCAAGATAGAAAATCCATATGAAGTAGAAACCAATTGATGGAATTAATACAGCAGCTGCTATAGCTATGTTATAACAGAATAAAGGATATCTATTTAAAATCTTATTTAACATCTCTGGCAGGTTACTTAAAATAATCAACTAACAATCAGAAGAAGTGGAGATTTAAGACCATACCAGAATTATGTTAGAAAAACCAACAAAGCCCTTGACTATATAAACCACATCGTGTTGGTCCACCTACACAAGCTCTAAAATAGCTCAAGAAAAACAAGTTCAGATGATACATATATAAATCATTAACCAATCTTCCCAGAACTATAATAATAGTTTCTTAGCACTTGCAACCATGATGCCTAACATGACTAACCTGGTTGCGCCAATTAAGCTCTGATGTCATGACCTGAAAGCCATACAAATTCCACAAACTAAAAGAGTACATTTAAGCAATAAGGGTTGTGATCTTCTAGATGCTAAATTAGAACAAACCAATATAGTTTACCTGCTAAAGCATCCTAGTCATGTCTGAAACAACAAAAGAAAGAACAACAATTGATTGAACAACCAAATAAATGACGCTATCCACATAATACACAACTATTGGTGCCCCACAAATAAAATAGAATGCATTGCATGATTGAAGGCATACGATTCGCTGAGGTAAAACACATTCAACCATAACGGCATTGAGTAATAGTTTGGCTATAATCAGCAGATAATATAACCTTGTAATAACCAAAAGTGAATATAGATAACTACACACCCACATACATACCTCACTTGTGACCTCATCTACTAACTGCTTGGCTGCTTCAATCTGCTCTTTTGTACCATCTATATGCAGATTTCTCTCAGTTGTTGTATCACCAGGTGGCAAATGCAATGGTATCAACTGAGACGTAAATAACAATTCAAAAAAAAAAAAAACATATGGTATTGCAAGAAGCAATGGAAGAGAAACATTCTATAAAAATACAATTTCAGCTAATAATTTAAAGAAATGCTGGAGATCATAAGCCAGGCAACACAATATTTTAATTTGCATCAAGGACATAAAGAGAGCTATAAGCCATAGTATACATGACCATGTAACCAAAATTTGCATAAGTATAATTGCCAGTTAGTGGGGGCATGCATAGCTCAAGTCTTAAAACCTTCTATCAATCTTGGCAGGCCAAGCAACCTGAAAGATGGTTGTGCGACTCTAACCATTGCTCAAATTCACCAAAAGTTTTCATTTTCTAATGTTGCTAACGATGATGAGAATAATCTCGCGATGAAAATTGTGAATTTTAACTTAGCATATGCAATCAGAATAAAACAAATACTGATGAAAAATGATATTTAAAATTTTAAATTAAGAGTGAAAAAATATGAGCTAGAAAACACCCACCTGTATACGAGCTCCAGATTTAGCTTGCATGCTCTTTATTGTCTCACCGCCTTTACCAATAATCAAACCAACCTTAAAAGATACAAAGAATTCTGATTAGAGTAGGAACAGAGGATTAAAAAGGATGGCTAGAAGAGTGCATCAGCGGTTCAAATTTACCTTGTTGTTGGGAACTTTCATGGTAAAATGCTCAACACCAACTTGAGGACCTCCATATTTCCGAGAAGAAACCATAACAGAACCCCCAGCTTCAGCCTATCCCACATCATGCCATAAAGATATGCATACATATACATAATGGAAAATAAAACCAAAATGACAAACAACACAGAGTACCTCGGCAAGAACTTCTTTGATTAGCTGCTCAGCCTTGCTAATTTGTTCAGCAGTGCCCATGAGCTCTACATTTCTGCTTTGTGAATGAGGATCAGAATCAGCATCCCTTGTTACTTGAATCCTGGCTCCTGATTGAAGTTGAAGATATTTGATTGTTTCCCCACCTTTACCAATGATTACACCAACCTAAAAAATAACAGAGCAAGTATGTCATGAGCATAAAGGAAAGAGCTGCTAAAACAAGTGGTTATGCTGTTGTGATCAGCTGGTGTTACCCTTCCATTCGGAATCTCAATCTTTTTGCTGGAACCCTGGAAGCCATAAGAAGAAAATGATGAAGGGGTAGTCGCCCCACCTAGAGTGTGCATTGGTTGGCTCAATGGCTTTTGCAGATGATCTGGAGCATAACAAAAAAAAAACCATGAGGACGTTGGTGAGAAACATTACCTTCTTCTCACCAGAAATTACTGACCTAATTTACAGCAAATAAGAAGATAAAAATCAATGGAGATCAATAGCATAAATCATAGAATTTGAATAAAAAACATTGATCATGCGTTAACTAATTACAGTAAGAACAATAAGCTTGTAGGTAAATGACAAGCAACAAAATCCAAAAAGCTAGTATCACAACATCACCAGATCTCAAGATTAAATAAACCATCCTCCGAATTAAGATAAGAGAAGCACATACCAGTAGACCCATAGCCAAAACCTCTGTCGCTGGATTCATCCCCAGCAGCAGTGCCGTTGTCGACCCTAGGACGTTTGGCCTCCGCCTCGGTTAAGAGCTTAGCTGCTATCTCCTGAGCACGCTGCTTGGCGAGCTGGATCCCGTCAGGAGGTGGAGGGACGCTGTTGTAGGATGGTGCTGGCTGGGCGTCAGCGGTGGGAGAGGAGAAACCCGAGGGCCGGCGAGCAGGCCATGGCGCAGGGGGGGAATCGTCGAGCTTGCGCTTGTTGTCCGACCGCGGCACGAACGAGGGTTCGTCCGCCATGTTAATCGATAGAGAGCTGGAAAAGGGTTTTCTAAAACCCTAAAAACTAGAGAGACAATGGAAAAGCGAATCTGGGGATATTTATAGCGGCTGGATATACTAGGCTAGTGCTAATCTGGACCGTTGACACTTTTTCCAAGCAAAATTAAAGAAAATATTGTAAAAAGGAAATTGTAAAAAACGAAAAATAAATAAATATTATAAATAATGTCACCGTTTAATATATATATATATATATATATATATATATATAATATTGATAAGATCACAAGATGGACACACCACCTAAGAGAAGGGAATATGAAAATAAACCAAGCAGTAGTGACATCATATCGTCTTAAAAGATCACATAATAACAAAGCTTTAGTAGCTAGAATTAAGCTCTCCAGGGAGTTGCACATAAAAATAAAGAAAGACAAGATGAAAAGCATGACAATTCTAGAAGGCAACAAACGTCAAAACTGAAAGATTTAAAATAAAGAGCTAAGCATGGCTGGACTAGTCTAGGGAAAATTAACTCTTTGGGGAAGCTTTGGCAGTTCCAGTAGAGGCAGTCTGGGCAGCAGCAGGGGCATCATAGGCACCAGTAGCAGTGGTTTCACTAGAGAATGCTGGAGGCTGGGCATACCCACCACCACTATAGGTATCACCATATGACTGTTGAGCATAAGGTGGTTGGCTCTGGGGTGGTGCACCATATGACGGGGGCTGACCATAACCTCGATGGTGAGACTCTTGAGCATAACCGGCTTGTGCTGGTGGCACTTGGCTGTATCCTGGTTGAACCATGCCGGTGCTGTAGCCAGCTTGCGCAGACTGTGGCTGTTGGCCTTGGGGGTAAGCGGGTGGCCTTGGACCCTGCCCATAGCTTGGCTGTGTCATAGATCCTGATTGCGCATATCCACTCTGCAGGGTCTGGCTTGCATATCCTGGCTGAGAAGTTGGTGGTGGCACGCCATATCCAGTTTGTTGAGAGGCGTAGCCCTGTGAACTCTGTGGGGCTGAGGATTGCTGGACTGGCGGTGCTTGTTGAGCTGGAGGAGCATGAGCAGTTCCTCCTTGGGTGCCATATGTTGAAGCTGAGCCATCAGAGGTCGGGTTAGGAGGTCCTCCATAACCAGGGGCGGAAGCATACCCTTGTTGATCATAGCCAGTCTGTGCCGGGGGAGCTTGGTAACCAGCAGAATAGCTGTCCTGCCCATGGCTTGACTGTTGCCCTGCAGCAGCTGATTGTGGGTAAGCATCGCTGTATGATCCTTGAGAGTTGTAGCCGCCAGTTGGTGGCTGCCCGTAGTTATAACTGCTGTTATTGTCAGCAGGGGCAGAAGAGTTCCCAACAGACTGCTGCTGATTGTAATAATCATAGCCACCTCCTGCTGTAGCTTGTTGAGAAGGTGGATTAGAGGATTGGTCCCAACCAGTAGAGTATCCGCCTGATGAAGGTGCGGGTGGATAGCCACCATAAGCAGATTGGGGCATGTTATACTGAGGAGGCTGCCCTGGGTATGTTCCTGGCTGCATGTAACCATAACCAGGCTGTTGCATGGGAGGTGGCCCAGGTGGGCCCCAGCTTGTTGGAGGTCGGGGAGCGCCATATTGTGGAGGATAACCTCCCATAGATGGATTCCTGGCACGATTCTGCATAGAATTGGTAGAAGTATAAGATAGTTGAAAAGCAAATATATAACAGGCGTAATGAAGGATGACCAGAAGTTAAGCTATATAGCAGGATAAAGAACAGCAACCTAGGGAACATAGACAGAAATAGCCATTGTGACATCCAATTACTTTAAGCATTCATTGATAAAAAGGAAATGACACACTTACCACACAAGAGAGGACTGGTTAAGCTTACATTTGCAGATGCCCGTCCTCTCTCCACTCCAAAACTATATGGAGTAATAGAAAGCCGCAATAGGCTAGACAAAGACTATGAAACAGATCCACATACAAGACCATGGTAAACATATCTCTATATTTGGCCTATACAAAGTATATCTCAATTCATATAGCATTATCATGTCATGTGTCTTCAGCAGAAAGATGGCCTAATTTTAAAAGGCAGGCTACCAGTAAGTGAGCACAAGATAACATCCATACAGAGGCACATGATTAATCCAATCACTCACTAATCTAAGGCAGGGACAGCAAAAACAAAAAGGGAGAACGTAATCATGTTTAAAGAGAGCATCTAAAAACTCCCAGATATAATAATGGATGCTGCGAACAAACTTCAATTAATTAAATATGATAGGAATATGCTATTCTCATGACAAACAAGGCTGAGGCCATCATGCCCACTGGGGCCAAATATGTTCTGGAGATTGATGATGATGAGATTGACCATTCCAACTAGAAGTAAAACAAGGAGGAAGAGATATGTACAATTCTGGAGACACTAAAGAAATATTATACAAATAACGCTTGTAAAACATATCAGAAGACTATGCATCATTTATCCTTGATGATAACCAGTCACAAAAAGCTCAAAGATCATCCCATTAACTATTTAGAATGGAATTTATAAATTTGTTGCTCAAGCTAGATGCAAACTTTGAAAAACATGCAATAAACAGCAATTCAAAGATATTGTCCAAAGATAGAAGCAGCTTAGAAGTTCAAAACGTGATATTATCACAGACATGAAGTCCTATCAGCACCAACAATGATAAAAAACCAAGTCATGTCTATTGGATAAATAGAAAAATTCAAATATCTTTGGTCAATGTTAGATAATCTCAGATAACCACATCAGCATAAAATCATAAATATTCTGAGTTAATCACAAGCATAAGTGCCAAAGGGAAGCATTGTTCAAAAGACTCAAAAATTGTTCTACAACATTGGCTAGTACAGAAAGGAGATGTGGATAAGAAAACAAGCCAGATATTACCAATATCTCTGGCATAAATCATGAAATCGTAGCTAAATTACAATCATGACCATGATTGATAACATATATTTCTTGAGAAGCAGCTAGATTAAAGTTATCTAAAAATCACTGAACATGAAACCTCAAGATTATCTACAAGAAAGATTGGCATTCTTCCAATAACTTGTTCTTCTTCAGGATTACATTACAAGGGTGGTTTCCAAAAATCTTTTTTTGCCTGGTAGCACTAACCATAAAATATAACACATTCGACAACATTAGAATATGGAAGAATTCTCAAACCTTCACAGGACAAGAAATCCTTTCAATATGCAGCTGAATGCAAATTAATGGTCATCGAATAACATCCATACACACATTTTTTAAAGAGACAAATAGCTGAAATTGAAGGAAAAAGAAAATGCCAAAAGAAGATATTCAATGAAGATAAAGGGCTAAGAAAACCGATCAAAATATGAGCCACATTACAATCAAATTAATCTCAGAGTATCATCATAGATGGAAATTGAAAATATGACCACAATATGATCAGGCATTACAAGCCGCCCCCCACCCAAAATATCATGGTGATATACTTCTTTACTAGCATTTAAGCTTAAATATAACTACTACCCGATAATTAACAAAGATTTAAATGAATGACTAATAACACAAAATTGGAAATTTCTAACTTTAAAAATATCCTCATCTCTTCGAATCTAAATCTCGATAGTGCTGCATGACAAGCATATAGTGCGATGACATAATAAAATGCTCAAGAAATATAAAGGCAGCCTATGCAAGATTTAGAACATATTAAAAAAAAACAAATAAATAAAGACCAAATTCTACAGATGAGCCAACAAGTTACACAGTCAGCAAAGAATTGTCGCAAGGAATATAAGAAAGTGCAAAGCATTTTCATTTTGATTGACCAATATATTAGTTAGAATAAGCAAACAAAATGGTCTGATCACTTGTGGTTCAAAAGGAATCAGCAGTCCAAAAAAAAGATAAACACAAATAGAATCAGTTGATTGAAAATGTAATCTGCATAAACAATCACTAAGATGCTGGCAAAAATAGTTGCTATGACTAAAGGTTGACAAGGGTCATTATAAGTATTTGTAAACAATATTAAAAAAATTTTATTTGGATGGTTAACCATGATAAAGGCATAAAAAGCAAATCCAAGGGACAGGAAGATTTCAGGCCTGAAAATGTCATGGACAATGGAAGACAAGAAAGCATCTACTTCCAAACCATCAGGAAGCAAATAATAAGATAAAAATTGCACATAAACTAGAAACCAGATGATGGAATCAAACTAATCGCCATAATATAAATGTTATATACATATAATTCTTCATTAAGCATCAATCTTTGCAGGCATCTCCAAACAATTAACCTGCAATCATCATAAGGGGAGGTTCAAGACCATACCAGCACCAAGACAAGACCAACAAAGGCCTTGAAATATCAAGCACATCGTGTTGGTCCACCTACACAAGCTCTAAAATAGTTGCTCAACAAGAATAAGATCAGATCATAAATATCAACAAGACAACAACCAATATTCCTAGCATCTTAATAGTAGTTTCTGAACACCTGCAACTACAACTGCCTAGTATGACTAACCTGGATTTGCCAATTATGCTCTGAAGTCATATCCTGAAACCATACAGAATCCACAAACTAAAAAGGCCATGTGAGCAACAAGAGTGTAATCCTCAAGGCATTAATTAGTATGAAACTGTAGAGTTTTCTTGCTAACACATTCCATCCATATCTGGAAGAACAAGGAGGGAAACAACAAATGCACAATATATATATATATATATATATATATATTCCAGCTAGATGATCATCATGATAAGCAGTGCAACACAAAAAACCTCAAAACCACAAGATGGTTTTCGCTACAAGCAATGGGTAACATAGCATAACCAGTGCAGAAACTTGAGTGCAAGTACATACCTCACTTATGATTTCATTGACTAATTGTTTTGCTATTTCAATCTGTTCTGGAGTGCCATCAACATGTAGATTTCTTTCTGTTGATGAATCACCAGGTGGCAAATGCAAAGGTATCAACTGCAAAAGGAAATAACAATCCCATATGTTAATGATATCACACATCATTCTATATAATGATTTGTACAATCAGAAAATCTCAATGCAGACAACAGACAGTATTTTTCAGTAAATAGCATGAAAGGCACCAGATAGAAAAATGCCAGGAACACACACACGTATATATGCATATATGTACATGTCTCTGTATGAACTTAACAAGTAACAACTAAATTGTGCACAAAAATTAGAGCATAATTACAGATAGCGCTGTCCAAAAATGAAAAATGGCCAATCTATCAGTGTTAAAATATTTATAGCAAAGAAATCAAAACATTCAAATTGAGCAAAAACATCACCACACACTATAAAGCCAAGCATCTGTCCTGTGTTTTAGCATGTCATAAATTTGTTAAGCAAATATGCTGATCTAAATATTTACAAGCATCACTGTTAATTAAGCAGGGGTGCACATAGCTCTAGACACCAGAGCAGGTCAAGCACATAAGAGGATGCCTGTGACAATATCACTCATATTGACCAATTAATGTTTGTTTGTTTAACGTAAATAATGTCAAACAAATCATGACCGTTGGTGAAATTGATGGAGAAAACTTGTAGCATATCATCCACAATCACAGTAAACAGAACAGGGATACCCAATAATATTTATAACACCCACAAAGGATGAAAATTTAAATAAGCACCAACCTGAATACGAGCTCCAGATTTGGTTTGCATATTCTTTATTGTCTCCCCACCTTTACCAATGATTAGGCCAACCTAAAAAGGAATAAATCCATATCCAAGTGACTGCATCCTTAACAAAAGAACAGGACTCTAATAATAAGTGCATTCTCAATTTTACCTTGTTGTTAGGAACTTTCATAGAAAAATGTTCAACACCAGCTTGAGAGCCTCCGTATTTTCGAGCAGAAACTGTACCAGAACCACCAGCATCAGCCTGCCACAAATGGTACCATCAAGAAATAAATACTAGTGTAAGGTAAGAACTTAAAAATGGCAATTAACAATGATTCAAATTTACAAAATCATTATAGTACCTCAGCAATGACTTCCTTAATTAGCTGTTCAGCCTTGCTGATTTGCTCAGCAGTACCCATGAGCTCCACATTTCTGAACTGTGCACCAGGATCAGCATCCGCATCCCTAGTTACTTGAATTCGGGCTCCTGATTGAACTTGAAGATATTTGATCGTTTCTCCACCCTTGCCAATGATCACACCAACCTAAATGTTACAAAGTAAGTGTATTCAGTATATTAAAAAAAAAATGCAGAGAAGCAATTAGCTACTAAAACTGCCACTATAAAAGTCTAATAGGGTAGACATTACTCTTCCATTTGGAATCTCAATCTTTTTGCCGGAACCCTGATAGCCATATGAAGAAAATGGTGCTGGAGAAGAGAAACCAACTTGTGAGGGCAATTGCTGACCCATAGACTTTTGGAAATGATCTGAAACAAAAGTATCATGGACACTAGATAAGGTAATTCTTGATCAGATGTTAGATAAATGTCAAGAAATTTTTGATTCATAGTAAATAATGATAAATTGATGACCCAAACAAAAACTGCTCCATATAGATATATGATGATATCAAGACATGTCTTAAGGAGAGCTAATGGCAAAGTCATAGGAAACAAATTCTTGAGATCAACCTCATTTCAGTTGCAAGATAAGAAGATCCACAAGCAAATGGCAAAGTCAGGAATGCGTACCATATTAGTGCAAAACAACTATGGCAACTAATATTGAAAGATCAAGCATACACCTAGGAGAGATTAACCTCATGACTATAACAAATCAAATGTTCTATTTCATTGCACAAATATGAAAGTAGGCGAGCACACAAAGGTTTATACTTCTCCTTTGTACAAAGATACAAGGCTTATCATCCAATTACCCAAACACGTTAGAAAAACAAACCACAAAGTTAAATAATTAATGTTATCATCAGATACACCTGAAATTGGGGGGAAAATCACTCTGCCGCAACGACGAAGATAACAAGCCTAAGGTTAGACAATGATCACAAAAACAAACCAAAAGATAAAAGAAATCGAACAGCTATTTAATTTATGAAACATCACTTGGATCATGAGCGTACTAATGGATGATCGAAAATGTAATAAACCCTAATAACCATAAGAAGCCATTGCCAGATCTCAACATCAAATCAAACCAATCAGACAAATCCAAGAGGAAAGAGAACAAACCAGACGGCCCAGAGCCGAATCCCTTATCGCTAGATTCATCCCCGCTAGAGACGCCGTTGTCGACCTTCGGGCGCTTCGCCCCGGCCTCGCTGAATATCTTAGCCGCAATTTCTTGGGCCCGCTGTTTCGCGAGCTGGATCCCGTCAGGCGGAGGCGGGACGCTGTTATAGGACGCCGCCGCCCCCGACTGGCCGTCCACAAGGGGCGAGGAGAAGCCCGACTGCCGGCGAGCAGGCCATGGCGGTGGAGGAGAGTCATCCAGCCTCCGCTTGTTGTCATGCCGAGGAGCGTACGCCGATTCATCCGCCATTGGAGCTCTGGAGAACAAGAAAAGGGGGTTTCCGAAAACCCTAGGATTGGAAAAGAAGCAACGAAAATTAGGGTTATTTATAGTGTACGTTCACCGAATGCTTATCAGGCGCCAGTCAATCTCAACCGTTGATCACTTGCTAATATTAAAAATAAAAAATTAAGGGAATTAGTCACGAATTTTGATAAGTAAATCAATAAATTATGCTTTTTCTTGAATAAATTAAAATTTAAAATAATTTATTTGATAAATAAATAAATTATTGTCGCACAACCAACTACATTGCTCAAAAAGACTTCATCAAGGTCAATGTTTTTATTTAATTTTGGTGGCCAAAATAAACATTAGATATAGTTGGCCTTCACAGTCAACCATCTCTCAAAATCCATATTTATTTCTAAATCTAAAAATATAAAAAAAAATAAGCGAAATTACCTATTATACTCACTTATCTATTTTCATAGCTTTATATATAAAATGTGAGCAAGTCCAATATATATACACATGAGCAGTGCTATTCATCCCAAAATAGTGTTTCGTATACTATTTCAAAATAAATAGCATTATTTGATATATATATATATATATAACTATTTATCATTTAAGGATGTCTTTGAATTTTAAATTTAAAGATATTTATAATAGTCGTTAAATTTTAATCCAATAACTATGATTAATTTATAAACAATATTATACAATGTTACACAGCATTATGTACAATAATTTATATAGTATTTTTATGAATAATAGCCATTAAATCATTATCTAATACCCGTAAATAAACATCCCAAATGAACATTTTAAACAATATCCCTAGTTACAAATCCAAAATTTATTTAACATTAAAAAATAAAAAACAAAAACAAAATTAAAATTAAGAAAATAAAAATAAAAATAAGAATATAATGCTAGAAAACAGAGATGGAGGCCCCCTTCTCTCTTCTTCTAGGGCGAAGCCAAGATCACACAAAGCCTCCATTTTTTTCCCCCTTGGATCTCTTGGTTTCGATCTCCATTAAGCCTCCGCTCTCTGAATCTGCGAGTTCTCCACTCCAGAATCCATCGGGCAATCCTTGCTGCTGATTGGCGGCCATTGCTTGGCCGGATCGTTGATGCTTGCGCAGTCGAAGGTCGATCCCGTAGAGGTTTCAGTTGGACAATGAACGGAATGGATGAGGACGGTGCCGGAACGTCGCAGGCTCCATCGCCACCGCCTCCGCTCGAGTGGAAGTTCTCCCAAGTTTTTGGCGAGAGGACGGCCGGAGAGGAAGTACAAGAAGGTGTGGTACTTTGTAACTCTTAATCCGATTAAGATCTTGTCAGCTGGTTCTGTGTTTTGTTGTCCTTGTTATTCTTGGTTGTAGCTGCGTGATGTGTTCTTGCTGATACTTAGATCATGAGTCGTGAATTGCTGTCCTTTTGAGAGCTTGATTTATCCTTATGGTGGATTTAAGATTGGTGCATTGGGTTTCTTCCTGATTTAGTGAGAAAGGTTGATGGCTTTTGTTCTAATAAGCATTTGTTAGGTTTTTTTCTGAAGAAAAAAAAAATGAAACTTTTTATGAACTGGGGCATGATTAGACAATCGTTTGCTGATTTCCTGATTATTTAAATCTGGGCCCATTTTGGTGATAAATTTCTTAAAATTTCTTTTGTATGTTGTCATTTTTAGATAGATGATTGGTTTTTAATTCCTCTTTTTCTTCTGTCTGTTACATTTTCAATCAACTTTTGTCTGCCCCTGTTTATTTTTTGTTTTGAGTTTCTACCTTCTGTTCCTGATCTATATCCAGCAAGTTTAGTAGTTAAATGTGCGATTGCATAGTTCATCTTAGTTATCATTCAAGTAAGTTCACTCATGCAACTACTCATCTTGTTCCTTGGTTTTTGATTTCTTGTCCCCATTTGTTGAGCATCCTACAGAAATCCTTTTCATCCTTCAATTTTATAATATTTGGTGGAATTCCATGCTTGTGCATTTGAGAATTTTAATTTAATTCATACGAATTGTTTGGAGAAAAAATCTTCGTTCAGTGCATTCTTTCGCTCTGCATTGAGTATAGATCAAAGCTATGTGCACTCATAACTCAGTGGGTTTTTCTGTTGCAGTTGACATTATTTCTGCTATAGAATTTGATAAATCTGGTGACCACCTAGCCACTGGCGACAGAGGAGGACGTGTTGTTTTATTCGAACGGACGGACGTGCGGGATGTATGTTTCGTAATTCACTTTTCTCCTTTATTGTCTTTTTTGTCGTAGTTCGCTTTTATGTTTAATTTCTTCTGCATGTTTTGGTTGTTTGATTTGAAGTTTGGCCATCGAAGAGATTTGGAGAGATCGGATAATTCGGCCATCAGGCACCCTGAGTTCCGCTACAAGACAGAGTTTCAAAGCCATGAACCAGAGGTAAATTTGGGCAAGCCTCTTATTAAATCATGTTGAACATTTACCTGTTCTGTAATTTTATTAGCTTTTTTCTTATCTCTTTTTCAGTTTGACTATCTTAAAAGTTTGGAAATAGAGGAGAAGATAAATAAGATTCGATGGTGCCAGGCCCCAAATGGTGCCCTCTTTCTTCTTTCAACTAACGACAAAACGATCAAATATTGGAAGGTAGCAAAATGAATTCTTTTTAGCTGTTAAATTTCCTTTTTAAGTTATATTACAGCAGACTTCTTCAATATGATGCAAAATTTATATGTTTGGCCAAAATAATATAATTCAAACTCCACTTCTATAAATTCACTATGCACTTTATCTCAAGAGTTTTATTCTTTTATATATTAAAAGAGTTGGAAAGCAGCCAAGAAGATGACTTTAACTTTTAATATTTGTATAAATTACTCTTCTTATCTTGTCATTGGATTTTGATACTAAAACATGATGTAAGGTTTTCTTTCTTCTAAAACTCTCTTATTAGTTTTATCATAAAAAAATTTAAATACCTAAAAAGGTAAAATTGGATAATTCATGGAGGTTATGGAGAACAATTTCTATCTTACATGCATCATACCTGTGTGTTGGTTGGGACTTGAAATGCAAATATATATGTACATATATGTTGTACTTGCTATTGAGTTTGTTGTGAATTGGCTAAAATCTTTTGGTTCTTTAATTATTTTTTGAGTTCCATTAAATAGAAATAGATACATTAAAACAAAATTTTGTTGATTTCCTTTGGGTAGCTAATGGATTTGAAGTATGACATGTTGTCTTCTGGAGCTTGCTCCTTATCATGTGCTAAATTTCATAACATTCTTTATCGTTGCAGATTATTTATATATTTCATGTCTGGTCTTGTAGCTGTTTCCTGACACTGTTAATTTAAGGGCCAAGTTTCACATGTTTATTCTGTGATTGCACAGGTGCAGGAAAAGAAAGTGAAAAGAATTTCAGAGATGAATTTGGATTCTTCACTAACTGTTAGCATGCCTAGTTCAAGCGCATCTAGTCCTAGCACCTATCTTCCAAATGGTGGATGCTTAGAAAGACCCCACCCTTCTCTGAGCAATGACTTCAGTTTTCCTCCTGGAGGATTCCCATCACTACGCTTGCCTATGGTAGTTGTACTCAACCCATTGTTGTGAAGCTGGAGCATGTGATATATAACAATCATGAGCTGCTATTAGTGCATGAACACTACAATGATATGTGTTCACAGTTATATCATGTATGCTCTAGGGAGATGTTTATGTTACTTGTATAAAGTCCAATAATTTGCATCCAGAATCTTTCAGCAATGGGACATCAACTGTAGTTTTTTTGTTTTTCAAATTCGATGGTTTCCCCGATTGTCGTAAATGTCAATTTATGTATTTTCCAAATTCAGTTTTGTTTATCATTTTAGTGTCTCCTTGAAGTCTCCTAATACTTATTTGATGCTTCTGTCTAAATGTCTAGGTTGCAAGCCAAGAGACCAGCCTTGTTGCTAGATGTCGAAGGGTGTATGCTCATGCCCATGATTATCACATCAATTCAATTTCTACTAACAGGTTCATATCTTCGACCTTTCTCTTAATCTAGTTCAGATTTGCCAGATTTTGATTTAGGCAAATACAACATAATCCATCAAATACCTTCTACCATGCTTTGGGAAGAATTTAATGTTGATAATACCTGAAATTCCTAACTTTGTATCATAAAATTATGATGTTGTACTTTAATCCTAAACAAAACCTTTTTTTAATTTTTCTTTTTATTTTTTTTTACTGCATCAGGATGTATTTGTTCTTGAAGAAACAACTGACATAAATTCCTCAAAACCAAACCAACATCCCTATATTCTCGACTTTGTTACCACTCGTATTTGTGTTGGATTTTTGTGTTGCCGTTAGTAATAGGTTACATTTATTTCTGCTTTATTACCAAGAGCAGTTTCAGAGAGTGTACTTGGATAACAAATTTTCTTGACTAATATGACATAATATTATGGGGAATTTATGTTAAATCCATCATACGCAAAGAGGCCTGTAGACCCTCAAGCTATATGCAAAGGAGCTATTGCAGTGGATTGAATTTTTGACAGTTAATTTGGGTATGTTGTTTGATTGTACCCATTATATGACAAAATAGTTTAGGTCATGAAATGGGTGGGGTGGGTGTTGTTGTGTGTGTGTGTGTGTGGGGGGTTGGGGGGTGGGGGATTGACCTCCACCTGTATACTCATTAAAGGAGCTATTGCAGTGGATTGAATTTTTGACAGTTAATTTGGGTATGTTGTTTGATTGTACCCATTATATGAGTAAATAGTTTAGGGTCGGGGGAGGGGATTGACCTCCACCTGTATACTCATTATTTGCTTGGCCATCTTACGAAGCCGTTCTTCAGCTGAGTTGGATGAAACCATTTTTTATCGATGCTTCCCATATTTGTTCTCTCCCTCTATGCGCTGGATGTGTCATTTTGATCTCCTTTATTTATTTATTTATTTTTATTCATTAATGACTCACTTGTCACCTGATGAAAATTTTCTTTTCAGTGATGGTGAGACTTTCATATCAGCTGATGATTTGCGTGTAAACCTTTGGAATTTGGAAATTAGCAACCAGAGTTTTAATATTGTTGATGTCAAGCCTACAAATATGGAGGATCTAACTGGTAAATGATTTTGGTCCCATTGTTGTCATACTTCCCATTGACAGTTGTTTAGACTAATGGTTGGAATGCATCATATCCATGTTTTCATGTTTTCGAAGATATTTGGTAATAAAATTTCTGCAGTTCTCACCTTTCACCTCAGTTTCTATGAATACCTTGTCAGATTTGGTCTATTCTATGGTCAATTTTCGCAATGTATTTGATGTTAGCTTTTCTAGAACACCTTTTATTATTTTGCTGTTTTATCAGAAAACAAAATCATCCTAGCTTTTGTCCCTTGGTGTGGTTGTTTTATCAGAAAAGAAAACCATCCTAGCTTGTGCCCCTTGGTGTAGTTTTATGCAGTTGTTCTGGTTGCTTCTAAGTGCGCTTTTTGCTTATCAGAAGCAGCTTTTACCCACCTTCAGTATTATCAACAATTGCATGCTGTGATATCTACTTTTCCTGGTTCCTGTTTTTTCTATGTTGGCATTTCTCTTTTTATGCTCCACAATTGCATTAACTGTTGCTCATATGTTATTGTACATTCCTCTTTGTTGGGATTTTAGTTTTGTTAATAAAACGTGTGTGCCTGATATTCTTGCAGAGGTCATAACATCAGCGGAGTTCCACCCTACGCATTGTAACATGTTAGCATATAGTAGCTCAAAAGGCTTCATCCGGCTCATTGATTTACGACAATCAGCTTTATGTGATAGTCATTCCCAATTGTAAGTAAATATCTTCATCCTCTCGTATCCTAGTGATGAGAATAAGTTTTCCTTCAAAGTTAAGCAGGATATCTAATTAGATAAATCTTGCTATTGGAAATGCTTTTATTGTCCACTCATTTGTTCTTTCTAGTTGCTGCAATATCTGATGCGTCTTCAAGGACAGGTTTGAGGAGCGGGAAGTGCCAGGCTCAAGATCCTTCTTCACAGAGATTATTGCCTCGATTTCAGATATCAAATTTGCAAAGAATGGAAGGCACATCCTTAGTCGTGATTACATGACTCTTAAGGTGTGTGTGTATATATTTCTATTTTGATCCTATTCTTCTGTAATTGATTTTGATTGTTTGGTTAGCATCTTAGCAAACATCTTTGGATGATCTCCATCTTGAATTGGTGTGGTGCATTTTTGAAAGTATGAGCTGTTTGACTTTAAAATTATGGGCAAAATTACCTTGGTGGAAGCAGCCAGAGATAAAATTGGAGGTAGGGAGAGGAGGCAACATGAGCTAAGCACACATGTTTTTTCTAGGCAATATTTTAGAGGTGCACTCAAAGTGAATGAGAGTTGCAGGCAGAAAGTAAATCATGGTTTACTGGGCCGGCGGCTGCCTGGATGAAAAAGGATTGCACATTTAATAGATTTATAAATTTTAAAAGTTTTCACTGCAATGCCAATTTGGACATAGATTTAAGTAAAGGTTCATTATGGGCGATTAAGTTGAAGATGTATTGTACCAATATTGTATTTCAATAAGCCACCAAGTGATTAAATTAATCTGAACCATGTTCCTTTGCAAGATATATAACTGAAACCACCAAAAAAGGATTTCCTTTTTTGTCAAGACAAATAACTGTTGATCTTTGCTCATTGCCATCTACTTTGCTATCAGTTATGGGATATAAGCATGAACTCCGGTCCAGTTGCAACATTCCAAGTCCATGAATTTTTAAGACCTAAGGTAATCTATCACCCTGTTAATTCATTGCTTCCCTTTGATTCAGTTTTTCAAGTTGTGGCAGAATGTCCTGACCTTGGATCTTCTGTGCAGCTGTGTGATTTATATGAGAATGACTCAATCTTTGATAAATTCGAATGCTGTTTGAGTGGAGATGGATTACGAGTTGCTACAGGTTCTTATAGGTATGAAACCTTGTTTATTGATGGCTTCACACTAGTGCTCACAACGACTTAATAGCAAAAGAATTGTTTTCGTTATTGCAGCAATCTGTTTCGTGTATTTGGCTGTGTTCCCGGAAGCAATGAAGCAACAACCTTGGAAGCAAGTAAAAATCCAATGAGGTAGTTCCATAAAGTCAATTTACTTTAGCATTATTTTTTTTCAGGAAATGTAGAAAGATTCACTGTAAAGAAGGCTTCTATAGATCAAAACTGGTATTGTGCTTCAACCTTGTGAAAACAATCCAATGAGGTAGTCCTATAAAAATGATTTACTCAGCAAATATTTTTGTCAGAAAATGCGGCAGATTAGCTGTAAACAAGACTTTTGTTGACAAGAATTATCAAGTGCACTAATAGATTGTGCATTTTGTCTATATTTGTTAAAAAATCATTAGCTTTCATGTCAACAATTTCAGATGTTGATCCATTTATTAAATGAAAATTCTCAAGAGCCATTTCAATGCTTATGCTGCAATTTAAAAAATCAAGAAACTACAGAAAACAACTTCTGACTAGTTAGAGAGCTCATTGAACCATGCATAGCAACATGATCATCTTCATAAACTCAGTAAATATAATCCATAAGTTTTCTTGCAACATTAGAATCCATTTTAGAAAATTTCCAAAAGTGGAGCACATCTTGTATCATTGGCATGCATACCTTTGTCATGTTTACTTAGGGGTACCTTCACTTTTCATAGACTTCCGGACTGCTACAACTGGCTTAACTCTGACTATGTTATAATGGTCTTGTTCAGGAGGCAAGTGCAAAATCCTACAAGACCGGCAAGATCTCTCAGCAGCTTAACACGGGTTGTCCGAAGAGGTTTGTATCATTGATTCATTCCATCAATTTCATTCTCACTATTTGTATCCTTCTCATCGTACATTTACTAATTTCTTTCATATGTACAGGAGCAGAAAACACCGATGCAAATGGAAATAACTATGATTTCTCAACAAAGCTGCTACATTTGGCATGGCACCCAAGTGAGAACTCCATTGCTTGTGCTGCAGCAAACAGCCTGTACATGTACTACGCTTAAGCATTTACCGGGAAAGAAGTTTAAACTGTTCACTTATCAAGCAATTCTTCCCGTTTACTTGTACCTGAGACCGTTTGCTTTTTCGAGCAATGCAATGAGAAATTCAATGGAGAATGAATGTCTCCAAATCGTCACACCAGCCAGAATACACTGTCGAAATCCAAGAGGAAGTTTAACTGTCCATAGTTCCCTGGGGTGACAACATGATCTCTGATTCTTTCCTGAAAAGATCGTCGAGTTTTCCTTTTTTTTTTTTTAATTTATTTTGGTGTTATGTTTTGGTTGTTAGATTTCAGGATGCAATTATTACCCTCATGCAACCAAAACCAGAGGTTGTGGTAGTGGTTTGTGATCAGAGATCTGAAATTTGGGCTGTACTTAACCTCCCACTTAGCAGTAAACGGCGCTTGTGTTGTCCAAGTGTAGAGATTATCAAAATTCTCATTATTGTTATTATTCTCATTCCTCTAGTTTTTTTTCTTTATATTTTTGGAAAATCTCTAAAGTTTAAAGTTTTGTTTACTATAGAATTATAAATATACTAGATTTATGTACCCGCGCTAACGCTGTGAGTTGATTATATCTAAAAGGAAGATTGCAAAGATAGTATAAATTTTGAAAAAAAAAATTTTAATGTCATTTTTTTTTTATAAATCGTTTTCAGTATGAGAAGTATATTTGCAAGATGTGAAAAGTTGGGAAATATGTTACTGAAATATGTTATATTGTTTATTGAATAATGAAAATAATTTTATTTCAATACTTTGAAAGGAAAAACAATTTTAAATATTATGTCTTTTATTTGGTTTTTTTTCTTCTTTGTTGTAAGAATTCAGACACTTAATCATTCAAGAGAATTTGTTACAACTCATCATCACATAAATATTAATTTAAGAGCGATGTTGTCATTGAGATGATATTATACTAGGTCCTTATGTTTCTAATTTAGTTTTAGCAAACAAAACCACTTGTATTAACACATAAAAAAAGTTGTTGATCAAGTTCTCATCTCCAACTACAAAAAAGTGAACTGAAAAGGAAAAAAAATTGAAACAACTTCACTCCACTCATGGTTGTCATTATGGATGTGTATAAAAGACAGTGGAGTGTTCAACGTTGTCATCCATGGCAACCGGAAGGTTGAGGTATGAATATTCCTGTAAACATAATTTAAAATAATCAATAATAATGATTGAAAAAGAACATGTTGTAAATAGTATTCAAAATTTTATAATTATTATTTCGAGTTTTTCAATCTGTTCCTTTGCATTTGAAGAAGAGATGAATGAAAGCAGGTTGATGAATCTTTCCTGTAGAACTTTGTCGATGAATGAAAGCATCGGGTTTTAATATCTGTCAACATTTAACAAACCAATATGGAACAAAGCATAAGTTATTTATCTTCTTTTTATAATTTCATGTGTGTATATAGAGCATTGAGATCAAATTACGGGTTTGTTATGTATGCCTAATTGTGCCCAACTAATTACTTCAAAAAGTTCTTTAAAAGTTCCATAACCTTCTAAATATTAAAAAAACACACTTAAATGAGTATTTTTATTTATTTATTTATTTATTTATTTATTTATTTGCATTAACAGTTATCTATTGGAAGAAAGTAGATATAATAATCAATTAGAGAATCTGTGAATTTTAAGTATAATGAGTGATAAAAGAGTGGTAACAAAATTAAAGTATTTTGAAAATGCTATTGTTTTCAATTGTAGATCAGTGTTCTATGGTAACTATTAGTAAGCTTTGCAAATGGATATATAATACAAAATTCATAGTGGCTAATTTATGCATATTTTCAGTGATCCACATGAGGAAAGTATATTTTCATTCTATTTCTCATTGAAAGTTTGAATTGCAAGCATTAATATATATTTGATATAAAAAATTAAAAGAAAATGAGTTTTCATTATATGTGATAATTAGTGATAATAAATGCAATTTATATACTAACTGGGCAAAGCAATAAAGAC
This sequence comes from Dioscorea cayenensis subsp. rotundata, assembly GCF_009730915.1. Classification (NCBI taxonomy): domain Eukaryota; kingdom Viridiplantae; phylum Streptophyta; class Magnoliopsida; order Dioscoreales; family Dioscoreaceae; genus Dioscorea; species Dioscorea cayenensis. The sequence continues at coordinate 19,651,104 of NC_052487.1, read as the reverse complement.
ATCAGCATAGCTGGCCATCTTTGCTTTCCTATAGTGCATATCTACAACCGGTTTTACTTCTCCGATAGTAACACCAATGATCTGAAACTCAAATGGGAAAATGGAATACAACATACAAATATAGTATTGTAGAATATATTTTCATATGTGTGAACAAATGCAGGGATATGTTTTTTCATTAAAGGGCAAGAAAAAAATGTACACATCAGAAAGAATGGGAGAAAAATGAAACAAGTCATACCTCTCTAGCCATTAGAGCTTTTAGAATGACACTAAATACATAAATAAAAGATTTTGTTAATAACTTTAGCAAATTTTCATTAAATAAATGGAGGTATTTTTTTTTTTTTGGAAAATGTTTGGGGAAAAGAGATCCATACCCTATAACATTTCTACCACCATCAAATACAGTATGAGAAATCAAACCCATTAATCCAATACTTCCTCCTCCATATACCAAATCAATGTTCTTCAACACATGACAATGGTAACATTCAGTAAAATATTTCATCGGTGTTTAAGAATTTACTTATATTTTAAGAAGAAGAATTGATAAGGGGAAAAGGAAGAAGTAGAATTGTAAGATAAATGACAATAACTATGTAGATAGGAACCAAACTAGTTCTTTACCAAGATTTATAGCAGCATCTTGGTAACTTTGTGTCTTTCCTGCACTACTACCGCAAAAAACACAGATTGATTTGAACTTGGATGCAGTGCTTTTCTTTTCTTCCTCCATTTTTTTTCAGTTTTTCTTTGGTTAGGTTGAAACACTGACAATTTGAATGGATATCATCCATTATATGTGGAGAATACGGTTTACCTTTATCGAGAATAAATTAATACCTATGCATTATTAAAAGTCTTAGCTTGTTGCGTCATGTCAATTATTGACATAATTGAAACAACATAGAATTGCAGGAATGTCAGAATTTGTGAAATATTTAGAAAATAAAAACAAATGATTAATAGATGGAGATCGACAAACATTATAGTAGTTAATTCTGGTATAACAATGTTGAATTTAGTTTCTTATGGAAAAATAGGTAATGTTTTAGAAGCAATAGATAGCAAAAAATCAGGTAATCTTATAATAAATAGTTGTCGATATGTTATAGCAGAGTTTCTTAGAGAGATAGTATGGAGTGTAGAAGGCAAATGGATGGAAAAAGAGGTATGGGAGTGTGGTAAAGAGTTTTGTGGTCGGAATGTCAATGATATTATTTACAATGGATGTTTAGGTGAAGATGGATTAGTGATAGAGTTTTGCAGCTCAGCTTGTAGATGAAAATATGAATTTAATTTGTTTTCTGAACTTATGTAATATTTATATTGTTTAGTTTTTTTTCTGTTATAGTATTCTGTATTTGTAATCTTGTATTATAGATGTACTTTTTTTAATGAATGTTATATGTAATATATTCTTGAAGTAGAAATTCGTTGAAGTTTCTATTAATGTAACAAAGGAAAAAATCAATATATAGATGTGTATATACTAAGCTAATGTTCTTCAAGCAGAGATGGGAATATGCAATAGCAAATGATGGGTGCTGGATAAATCCCTACCTTGAATCAACAGAGCGGAAAAACATAATAGATGAATCCATCTATGTAAAAGGTAATATATTATACTACTATCATATGGTTGATGAATATGTTTTTATGGTAGAAATGCATTTTATATTTTTTTAATAGACATTATAGTATACAATCATTAATTGTTACATTATTGTGCTTATATTTCTCCTATCTTAATTTCTTAAATATTCATTGAGTATATATGATATATATGAAAGAATATGATAGTTAATAAACCATTTGAGAATTAATGCAACTTGTGTTTACACACACACACACATACACACAAACATATATATATATATATATATATATATATATAAGTCTTTGATCACTTTCACAAAGGTCTTAATGATTAATCTATATTCATCTTCTAACAAAAAAATATAAATTTAAAACCTATTTTTATTCATAGCAAAGCTCATCTCAGTTATCTTATTATTCTTAAGAACATAATTTTTATTCTGCAATACAACATTGCATGTCATGAACATCATATTTGTTATAGTATAAAAGATGAAGGGAATGCATTCGATTGGCAAAAACTCTGCAAGATGGTGGTAATAGTGATCCAATCATCGTCATGATTATTAATCTCAAAGTCATACTCAGAATAATATTCCTTCTCCTCCTCCGAAGAAATAGGTACCGGAGGTGGTAGTAAAGGAGGTGGCGGACGTGATAGTGGAGGAGGTGGAGAAGGCATAGTAGGAAACATATAGGAAAAATTAGTTTGAGCTCTAGTGATACTACTAAAGGTAATTGATGACATGTCATAAGCCAATACTGCTTCCTCTGTTGTATTAACTGTGCCTAACCAATGTCTCTTCCTAGTATGAGGGTTTGTAATCTCTGCTGCATAACCTCCCGATGGTCTCCTTCGTACTCCTAAGTACCCCATTGATCCTCTAGATCGTTTTCTTTGGTGACGGGGTAGCCTGATGCATTGTAAGTCAAGTATGTCCATAGATATGCAATGTTAATTGTTGCAAGATTGTTTTGTATCTTATCTCTCTATATATAGTTTTATGCAATCATATGTGTGTGTGTGTGTGTATATATATAGTTTGGAAAAACAATTGAATTAGGGTTTTCTAAATAATGTAGGTGTTGTTAGGTTGCCATACACAAGGACGGAGAGACAGGGGGCATGGGGGGCGGCCGCCCCCCTGTCACCGGCGGGGTCTTTTGACCATGTTTGCTCCTTCCCTCCTCTTCGCCTCCCTCTCCCCTTCCCTCCCCTCCCTCCCCTCCGCCTTCCCCTTTCCGCTCGTTTTTTTTTAAGTTTATATATATATATATATATATGATTTTAAATTTTTTATCTTTATATATTTTTATATTTCCATTATTTTTTATTTTTTATTTCTCATTTATTAGATGCTTTTGTTGAGTTTGCTTTTTTTTTAACATTTTGAGAAAATTTGTAAAAATATGTATGATTGATTAATGTGAATTAATTTAGGGATTTGAGAAATATTAAAGCTTTGATTTAGTAATCAATAATTTTATTTTAAATTATGGTTAATTTATATAAAAGTTTAAATAAAAGTTATTATTTTTTAAAAATATTCAAATATCGGTTTATTTTGTATTTACTAAGATCTTAAATGTAAATAATTTATAAAATTAAATTTTTAAAAAAGTATTTAAATGTATTCAGATAAATTATTAAAACACATATGTCCTGTAAATGAGAATTTTTTTAATTTAAAATATTATCTATATTTTTATAATTATAAATCAGAACAATATTAACTCAAGGGGGTAAGGCGAATGAAGGAATTAGTTTAGGTCATTTTTTTTTAAATCCTCATCTTTAGAATTTTTTTAATAATAATTTTAAAAAAATCAAATTTTGAAAGACTACGAATAATTATCATAATACAAAAACATTTTAATTTAATATTTAATCAATATAATTTAATCTTAGTTAATTTTTAGATTTTAAAATAATACATTAAGATATTAAATATTTATTTTAATGCTTAATCAATCATATATTCTCTAACTAACTTTTCAAAATTCTATTATAATCCTATGTACTGGCTTTTCATGCATTTATTTCTCCAAAATTAATATAATATTTATTTCTTTTAATTATAAATAAGAGCTTTTGTAGTTTTTATATTTTTACAATTTTCTTGTTAGATTTTTTCTTTGTTGAGTTTTATTCACAAATTTTAAATATATCATTTATCATGAGTTTAGTAGTATGTGAAAAGATAGACAAACATCTCAATTAAGTATTATTAAAAAATCTAAATGACTTTATTTTTATTAAATAATTTTTAGGGTTTATTCTAAAATTCTAGAGTTAGAATCATAAAAAAATCTAAATTTTAATTAAAAATATCTATTTTGATATATTAATTAATTTTAATTATTTTTCTTTAATTTTACTTGTTATAAAAAAATAAATGAATTTTATAATTTTAAATTTTAATTTAAAAATTTTGTTAATTTATTATTTTAAAACTTGTAGTTTGCCCTCCTCTATATAATTTCTGGCTCCGCCCCTAGCCATACAACAGCTATGGTGGATGTCCTTAGATTTGAAATCGATGGTCATACTTAGATTACGAATCCTCATATATATATATATATATATATGATCTCTTGTCCATTATTTCATACTGCTAGAGACAGCTAGACATAGCTAGCAACAGACATAGTGAGAGAGATATATCGGAGATTTCTTAATAACAATTAATTGATACACTTTTTCTTTTATCAATTATTGTTTATGCTTTAAATATGCTATACATTTCTAAATATAATGCTATACAGAAGATTTCTATATTACTTGTCTTATAGAAATCTTATGTTTTTTTCCCCCTTATAATTAAGGGTGTGAAACGTCAAAAATAAATCACAAAAAATCTATTTTACAGGTTGTAAAGTTTAATGAATTTCACATAAATGTACGATTCTAGCAGATAAGGGTTAACAATTGTGGCTTAATTATACTCTCATGCACGTCGGCCCATATCACCTAGGACATTAATATGTTATCATAATATGTAAATGATGATCTGGATTTTTCGGTAGCAAGGGAAAACAAAATCCAAGCAAAAATTTCTTGTCAATTATGTTACAAAGCTAGAGACAGCTAGACACATCTACATATGAAGCAGAAGTGGAACATTATTCAAGCGGCGGGATCGGTGGCATGCTTGAGAGCGTAGGGGGCGGAGGCGGCAGCGTCACTGAGGGGTAGGGTTAGGGTTACAAAAAAAACAATCACCGATAAAAGCCCTCTCGAATTGATGGTACACTAATCCACAGGAGTATAGAAACAGGTGCTGGACAGTGTTCCTAACATTATATTGCTTTCTGCTTCTCATTGGCCAGTTGACTAATAATGGGGAATAGGGAAGGATGTTGAAGTGGGCCAGCATAGTTATTGATGATAGAGGAAATTGTGATGCTATGGTTTTATCGAACTCATTAAAAAGACATAACACTCAACCAATAAGAGACGATCAAATGTCCAACAAAGACAAACTCTTGAGGAATAGTGATTTTGGGGGATAGAATTAAGATATATATATATATATATAATATGCTTTTGATTTGAAAAATGCATGTATATAAACCATGATGGTATGATGAAGAGATGATGTTGATGGAGGAGATGACAGAAGAGAGAAAGAGAGAGCATTGTTAATCAACAATGGTGAAATAATCATTCCATGTTGTCTTAAATGTGCTCTCTGCTCTATCTATCATCATTATCATATCTCTTTCCTTCTCTATCTCTCTTTCTCTCTAACACTCTATCTCCTTCTTTTTTTTAAGGTTTCATTCTCTATATATTTCTATTAAACTTTAGTATATAGTTTATACAAATATATTTAAAGATAAATTCGTTATACTTATGGTTCAAGTGCTAAGGTAACAATGATGTAATCCTTTTTGCATTTCTTCTCTCTTTTTTTAAAGGCATGTTTTTTTTTCAGAATTATTAACAAAATTATTCATATTGTTATTGCTTGGATTTGTGTAGATATGCACTTGAATTAATGTTTTTCAGATGTCTTTATCCAAAATCTTAGGTGTGTCTTTCTTTTTATGATGTTTGTAATCAGGAGGTGGATTTAGTCAATGCATTTTTTTTTTCTTTATTTGTTTTCCTTTTGTTTTTGTGAGAATGTTTATGTGAAGTATATTGTCTTTTGTGATTGTAATATCTTTTGTTTGGTATTAATATATATATATATATATAATAAAATTCTTACCTTAACAAAAGTTTGCAAAGATTTGAATTAGCTTATCACTTTTACTCAAGATTTCCAATCTACATAACATGATTGCATTTATAAACAACTAATCAAATTTGCAGAATAAACACAATAGCATAATTTAATTATATATTTTAATTAACATATACAATAAGGCTATCATGCATATAAACGACGAAGAAATACAAAACACACCTTTTGTTACATATTTAATATTATTAGACTTACATTAAAATACACATTAAAATATTAAACACATAATATTTATACTAAATTAAAATTTATTTTAATAACTAAAGAAATTTATTTTTTTTAGATATATTTAGGAGAGGAATCGTCTATTGAAGCAGATCTACTTTTCTATCAACTCATATTGCTTTCAGACTGTTCTGCTTTATTCAGTCTTATTTTGTCCTTCAACTCTTCTAATTCAGTAGTCATCATTGCAAGGTTGTTTGATAATATATCGTTAATTTCCTTTAGCTCTTCTAATTCATATTTGGCGTCACATAGTTCCTTCTCATTCACATCTTTAATAATAACATCATAAATATTTTTCAAATGCCTTATGGCACGTAATGTAGCATAATTTTCAGCCTTTCTTTTTGTATTTGCTTCTAATCCAACTTGTTCATGAATTCCACAGCTGTCTTCAAATATGATTTTGCATGAAAAACATGGTTTGTGATCTGGACCATGTTGTTCACATACATAAACTGCATGTGGTTATCTTAATTTTTCCATAAGCTCCTTAAATACTATCTTAAATTGTACATCAACAATAATTTGCATGTCGACTTCCATTTTTTCCCACCTATTGTGATGTATTAAGAACATGTAAAAGTTTCCATTAATAAATTGATCTTAAAAACATAGGAATAATGCTAAACTTATGGCTATTTAATTAGTAAATGTGACAGGATTTCATAAACTAATTCTATATCAAGCCAATTATTATCACATAGTGCATTTTACATGAAGAAAATCTACTTAGCCAATAATGTTTACATATATATAGACATTTTGATAATAAGCAAATAAACAACCACAAATAATATCTTAACAATCATCATTTGCATAAGATAGGAGAGTAAGGAGTTCGAATTCCTCCACCAATTAGAATGAACAATCTAACATATCCATTTTATTAAAAAAAATAATAATTAAATTCATTCAATTCATCTTACTCATTTATATTTTTTTTTAAAAATCATTACTTGAAAATATATTTTGTTTAAATAATTATCTCTCTTTTTATATAAGTTCTATTTATTTTTTTAAAATATATATCTAATATATATATATATATATATATATATATCAACTGGTTATATTATATTATTTATAAAAGAGATATGGGAAGTTTTATTAAAGAAATACATAATTCTTCTTATAAGTAGATAGTTAGATAGATAAAAATAAATAGATCTTATACCTATTTGCTAACCGTGGGGCCGCAAAGATATTCAATGATTTAAATATTATAAATATGAGTAATGCTATATGTTACTACTAGCTTATCCGAATTCCTTAACCGAATGAGGTGGCGACTCACATGGCATCCAACTCACACTGACATTCTCTTTCCTAATCAGCTATTTAAAAAAAATAAAACAAAAAGGACGGAAAAAGACTCAGAGATTAAAGCCCTAAATCTCTCCATCCGACTCCCGTCCCCATCTCATCGTCCTTATCCAGGATAACGCCACTGCCGTCGCCCACATCTCACAGTCCTCATTCCAGCTACCTTAAATCTCCCTCCCCCCCCGACTCTGGTCCCCATCTCGCCATCTCGGCTCTTGTCTCGTCGTGACCACCGGAGAAAGAATCACAACATCACCGTCCTCATCCTGGATAACGTCGATGCCGTCGCAATCCCGTTCCAGTTACTTAATTCAAAAGAAGTTAATTGTAGTGCACCTGGCTGGAGGATTCGGCCTTAGTGACCATCAGCCCTGCCAATCACCTCCTCCATGTTCAGACCTATACATGGATACCATAAAAGATCTCTACCATCTAACTTGGCTCGAGAGGTTCGTCTCAGTGATCAGTGATAGCTACCATGATGAACACATCCAATGAACAACAGCTTAATACTGCAAGGAAAATTTATTTTTCAGGAATAAGTTGTTTACTCTTTTTTTGTTGTTCTTGAAATGATTCACATCCAGTGAACAATAACTTTAGAAATGATGGAAGTTCGTGAAAATTTATTAGTGTTGCTTTCCCAATTTATGGTATTTACTGGTATGATCTGATGAAAAAAAAAGGGCTATGACCTTGGTTATTGCATCAATGCTCACCAGAATGGTCTACTAAATTATGAAAGAGATTGCTGGTAATGATAATAATTCATAAAACATTTATCTAAACCTCCATGTTATACCATGTGAAGTATTGCTTCTGAATAATTGGTTAGCAAGCAAGATGATGAAATCCCATACACCAAATCATTCACTGCAATATCAATTATAGTAGACAAAGCAATTGGTTATGGTCTTTTATGTAGAATTAGACAAAAAGAACTATTTGAGAAACATTATACTATAACACCCACAAAAATAACAATGAAAAGTAGAAGTATGTTTCTCTATCAGAACAATTACAAGCTGCTTCAATTTGAGCACCTTATTACTGTTAGCAAAAAATGAAATAATACCCTCCCAACATTCACAAGCTTCTATACCCTATTCTTTGTTCTGCCATTGTATACTTCACTTCCAATTGCTTTGCAACACTTTAGACTCACATGAAACGTTATTAGTTCCATAGCTTATACTTTGAAGGCTTGAAGCTGAAAAATATGTCATCCAACTCTGAGGGCCGCCGTCTTTTCCGACTATGGTGTATGCATAAGAACAACAATATATGGCACAGATTGGATTAATGAGCCAAATATATGATCATGAGCAAAGTTTCCGCTCCTTGCCTTAGTTCCTACCTCTCTAATCTTGGATATAACTTTACCAGCCTCTTCTTCAATCTTTTCAACAAATAACAAGCATTCAAAGATCTTCGCATAGTCTGTAACAGGCCAATGATCATGCCAAAGAAAGGGATTCTTTCCAACAATTTGAATGAGTTAGCCGGAATAGATTGGCGAGGACAGAAGAGGAGTCGAGACCGAAACGACGATAGCTGGGAGGGGACGGCGACAGTGAATGCGTTAGCCAGAACAAACTGCGACGGCGACGGCGTTATCCGGGATGAGAACAGTGACGTTGTGATCCTTTCTCCAGCAGTGACGACGAGACAAGAGCCAAGACGGCGAGATGGGGACGGGAGTCGGGGGGCGAGATTTAGGGTAGCCGGAATGAGGACGGCGAGATGGGGACGGCGAGATGGGGGCGACGGCGGTGGCTGCATTATCTGGGATGAGGACGGCGAGATGGGGACGGGAGTCAGATGAAGAGATTTAGGGCTTTAATCTCTGAGTCTTTTTTCATCCTTTTTGTTTTAGTTTTTTTTTAAATAGCTGATTAGGAAAGAGAATGTCAGTGTGAGTTGGATGCCATATGAGTCGCCACCTCATTCGGTTAAGGAATTCGGAAAAGCTAGTAGTAACATATAGCATTACTCTATAAATATCTATGGACACACAGTTGTTTATAAATATCCAAGTTATTCCCTGATAGATTATATTATATTATTTATAAAAGAGATATGGAAAGTTTTATTAAAAAAATATATAATTTAAAAAAAATTAAAAAAAATAATAATCGTGGTAATATTAAGATGTAGTGTAATTAATGAAGTAATGAAGTCACATGTATAAGAATTAATAAAACATATATTATATTAAAACTAAATATAAATAAAATGTTATTTTTAACTTGGTTCAGAAGGTGCATATAATATGCCAAGAATAATAAAATAAAGTATAAACTCATTTGGAGATTTAAAAATAAAAATCTTAGAATTTAAAAATACATGTGAACATGCTGTCAAAATAAATAATGATTAGAGTTACCGACCCAACCAAAAGATGCTATTAGCCTTTTATGCTACACTAATTAGCCTAAATATTATAATACTTGATATAGGTTTGATGTTAAAGTAACTTCTTTTGAAGCCTTTGCAAAAAGACTTACCTTTTGTTAATTAAATTAGTGATAGATAGATTAATATATTTTGCACCAACCTCAATGATTAATTTGTGCCTGCACATTTGTCAACAAATCCAAAAGAATATATTTATGGTAACATATACCAGCACGAATATAATAAAATTTGGGGGATTTACCAATAACAACATGCACTCAAGAAAAACTTGAATGAATAGTAATGCCTTCCCTTGCCGCCGGGGAGGGTTGGGAGTGTTGAGGGGTTAGTAGAGAAGACCGGCAGCTCCAAGATAAGATTTAGGGTTAGTGGAGGAAAAAAAAATAATTTAAGCCAATAGTATGCTCACTCGCGGGCAACATCCAGTAATGTGTGCCACCACATTTGTCAACAAATCCAAAAGAACAGATTTATGTTAACGTGTACCAGTGCAAATATAGTAAAATTTGGGAGATTTACTAATGACAGCGTGGCAAATGTCCACTCAAGAAAAAACTTGAATGAATAGTAATGCCTTCCCTTGCCGCCGGGGAGGGTTGGGAGTGATGAGGGGTTAGTAGAGAAGACCGACGGCTCCAAGATAAGATCTAGGGTTAGTGGAGAAAAAAAAAACAATTTAAGCCAATAGTATGCTCACTTGCGGGCAACATCCAATAACATGTGCCACCACATTTGTCAACAAATCCAAAAGAACAGATTTATGTTAACGTGTACCAGCGCGAATATAGTAAAATTTGAGAGATTTACCAATAATAGCTTGCCAAATGTCCTCTCAAGAAAAACTTGAATGAATAGTAATACCTTCCCTTGCCGCCGGTGAGGGTTGGGAGTGTTGAGGGGTTAGTAGAGAAGACCAGCGGCTCCAAGTTAAGATCTAGGGTTAGTGGAGAAAAAAAACAATTTAAGCCAATGGTATGCTCACTCGCGGGCAACATCCGGTAACGTGTGCTAGCACATTTGTCAACAAATCCAAAAGAACAAATTTATGTTAACGTGTACCAGCGTGAATATAGTAAAATTTGGGGGATTTACCAATAACCACATGCCAAATGTCCACTCAAGAAAAACTTGAATGAATAGTAAAATTTGGGGGATAGAATGAGGTCAAGGAGGACCGCGATGTCACTGGGATGGATGGAGGCAAGGGAAGGCAAGTCCAGTTGCCACCAAAGAGGGTTGGGAGTGTTGAGGGGTTAGTAGAGAAGACCGGCGGCTCCAAGATAAGATCTAGGGTTAGTGGAGAAAAAAAAACAATTTAAGCCAATGGTATGCTCACTCGCGGGCAACATCTGATAACATGTGCCACCACATTTGTCAACAAATCCAAAAGAATAGATTTATGTTAATGTGTACCAGTGCGAATATAGTAAAATTTGGGGGATTTACCAATAATAATATGCCAAATGTCCACTCAAGAAAAACTTGAATGGATAGTAAAATTTGGAGGATAGAATTAAGATGAAGTATATATATGTGGTAAATTATTTAAATAGCCCCGAATTATTCAGGAACCCTCATTTGAGTAATCCAATTATAAAATTTTTTAATTGGGTACTCTAATTTTAGCATATGTGTATGCCATTCGTGTGATTTCACACTGATTTTTCAATTTCTGTAACACAACTGAGATTTCAATTTCATAATATAGTCAATAATAACTCAGCATTAAATATAAATTAAACACAAAAAAGAGAGGATATTATATGACATACTTGATGTGGAATAAGTTATGTGACATGTCAAGTTTCCATTAATAGTGTAAGTATGAGTGTGAATCAAAAGTTTGGATACCTTGAGTAACTATTTAAATAATTTACCTTATATATATTACAATACGTTAAGACAGAAATATGTAAGGCTAGGGTTTAGAGAGAGAGAGAAAAGGGGAGGAGAGGGGCATTAGCTGTTGATCTAACGGCTCTAGGATGGCTATAGATTTTGAATTTATCAACAACCCGAATATAAAGAAGTAGAGGATTTTTATTGACAAAATTTCAAAATAATTTTTTTTCTTAGCCCATTTGTGTACACAAAGTTCATGGTTTAGCTAAATAGTAAATACTACTAAGTGCAGTGGAAAGACATGTGAGTGTGAGTGGGGCACTAAAGGGTCGAATTTCTCTGCCATTAATATTACAGTTTATTATACAATGCTATAAAAAATATTATAGAATATTATTCACACTATAGGAAAATTCATATTGTTATAACCAGTTTTTTACTGTAGATTGAACTAGCCCATTTTTATAGATTTTTCAGCTCAATACTGTAGCGGTCTGGTTCTGTAGCAGTCTGGTTCTATAGCAGCCCGGTCCTGTAGTGGTTTGTTATTGTAGGCGTCAGTTATTGTAGCAGCACGAATTTTTTTACTCTAAAAGCCTTTCTTCATTTGTTCTTCTTCCCTAGTTTGGTCGAACCCTTCTCTCATCCTAAAATTTTTTTGGCGAGGTTTTCCGATGAACGAAGTGTCCTTTCCCTTCCTCCCTCACTCTTGAACTTGGTAAACTTGGATTTAATGTTTTATACCATATTTTCTTCTTGTATTTTCTTGTATTTAGATTTTTTCAAAACCTAGATTTCTCCATGGATTTAGTTGTTTATTTGCTCAAATTGAAGCCATTGACTTGTTGTTCATGTATGAGAATGTTTGTGAAGAAATTTCTTGAATTGGTGTTGTAAACTGGGAGAAAACCATAATATAAGGGCCGGGTTTACTGTAGCAAATTCGAGCACCGACAATCTTTAGTTGTTTCTTTGATTTCTTTGGACTAGAGTGAAGCTAAAACCCTCAGGAATTCATTGGTAACCTTTAGACCTAGCTTTGAGCTAACCCTAGGATCGAATTAGGGTTCTTTGTTAGAAAACTTAGGGTTTTTCTTGTGTGATTTGTTTTATTTGCTAATTATTATTGTGTTTTGTTATATTTTGGCAAGGAGAAGTCTTGGCTCGAGGCAAAAATTTAGCCGAGGAGTAGCTATCAAGGAAGACAAATCGTCAATTCGGTGAGTGGAATTGTTGAGCATAACTTTAATTAGAAGAATGCCAATAGTTAGAGATGAATATATATATATATATATTGTGAAATCCTTATTTTGTATGAAACTTGAGATTTGTTGTGGAAATCATTGATTTTGTGAAATTTAAGGCTTGAAACTCATTTTAAATGGTTGGAAGGAAATGGTTATCATGTTGTTTCTTGTGTGGGATTTGTAAATTAAATTGTGTTAAAAGCTTGAGCTTTCCTTGTGTTTTATCTTGTCCTCGTACAATGGTTGAGGTGTTGTTGATTGATGAATATGGATGACTTTATACTCCGAGTGGAGTTGTGTTTATTGTGGTGACTGTATGGTGATATCCTACTGCAGTAGGTGGTCTCCACGGCCAGCCTGTTGAGGTGGCGTGATGACCGGCTTATTACTACGAGGGCCAGTTCAGGTGGGAGTGTGGAGCCCTGACTAGATATTCATCGGGTAGCCGAAGTCACCAACCGGTGAACTGCTGGGTCAACGTCAAGGGCATGAGTACCTTGATGGCTCTGAACCTAGCCATGGGCACGACGAAGGTTTAGAGAGTTTTCTAGACCACATTATGCTGGGTGAGTGTTGGGTATTGTGCTTATTTATTAAAACCATGTTTTGTGGTTTTGGTGTTGTAAACCCTAGTTGGGGTAAAAATAGTTTTCTTGGTATTATTATGTTATTTTAATCCTTTTGAAAACTTCTATTATATGTGTTAATGTTTCTAAACTAGCATTGTTTTGGTAAAGCTTTTATTTTGATGTTTTATTAATGTTATTACTGTTGGTGTATTTCTGTTAAAGTTGTGCTAACCTCCCCTCACTGAGTAACTTGAGTTACTCATCCCTCTTTCTTCCTTCCAGTCTGTTGCAGGTAGTAGGTGTGACTGTGTGGCAGCGTACTGGGCATTTGCGACTATTCTATCTTCTGTTGTATTTCCTTCAATTCATGTATGTTGTTGTTGTCACGGAACATATTATAAGACCTATGGATCCACTAGTGTGTAAAAAACTTTGTTGCATGGTTTGATATCTAAATAACTCTGAAACTTTCATGTATTAGCATTTCTTACTGTTGTTAGTGTTGTTTCCTTGTGTATTTGTGAACCTCTATATTTCTGTATCCTACTGTTGTTGTTGTTGTTGTTACTATTGTTTAATTCTAGGTGTATTGATCAGCCTTGCGGCGTCCTGAGGGTTGAGTGGTGGGGTATCCCTCCTCGGGATTGCTGCGGTGATTATCGCGTCCCGTGGGCCCGCGGGTCGGGGCGTGACACATATTCTTTATCTCTATAGAGTTGAGAATTTACCATTCTGGGGTTATGATCTTTAATATATAATTGTGAACGCACTTAGCATGACATCATTACCCCGTATCTTAGCTCGTCTCACATAGTAAATTTCTAAAAAGTCATTAAGCACCATAATTGCTAGTGCATCATCGTATCTAACTATTCTTCTGAGAACCACTTGTAGTGAGTTGCTTATTGCTTTATCAAAATAAAATGAAATAAAATTTCACTGTTCATTTAATAATTTTTCTTTACCTTTACCTTTATGTTTATTTGAAATCTAATTATCAAAATTTAAAAAAAAAAATTGATTCAAATAAAACTCAAGAAAATAAATTTAGTAAATCGTCATGAAATGTTTCCTTTTTATTTCAAGTTCTCCAAAAAGTGATTTATTACCATCATGCAATGATTATATATTTAACGGGTCGGATCCGGTGCCATAAAGATCCGAATCCGAACTCCAGCTTTCCGTATCACTGTGTTTCTTCGATCGTTGTTTCATTGATTCAGTGGACCATTTCGAAGGAACTCTGCGTCGCCGCTCGCATGGCGCCGTCGTCGGGGCCCTCCGCTCGATCTCCGCCCTCGATTCCCATGGAGCTCTACGCCCAGAACCGCGACAAGCTCGTCCAGGCTCTCCGTGAGAGCCTTGCCGCTTCCTCTCGCCCTATCCGTGGCTTCGTTCTCCTTCAGGTATCATTCATCCGGGATCGCTTCCTATCTCTTCCATTCTTGCTGTTTTTCATCTGGATTTTCGATCTTTTTCAGGGCGGCGAGGAGCAAACGAGGTACTGCACGGATCACATCGAGCTCTTCAGGTATTGATCGTTCTGTTTCCTCGAGCTCCCTAGGATCAAGAGAATTTAGTGTTGGATTTTGGTACTGCCATAAAGTAGTAATCTTGATGATGTTTTTCTCTAGAGGTTTTGCTACGAGAAAGAATAGATTTTTGATAGGCAAATTGATGGTGACTAACTTCAAATTTGAAGTTTATGTTTTGGATGTACTTTAATTAAAAATTTTATCTTCTGAAATTCTGATTTTTTTGGGCAAATTTTTATTGGCTGATTTTTCAAGGTTTACTTGAAGGTTGTATCATATTATTTTTGCTAGTGTGTTTGTTGGGAGGGATGTTTGTTTCATGTTTTCAGTTATTGCTTTCTGAGTTTCTACAGAACTTGAATATTAGTCTTCGGTTTTATGTGATTTTCAGGCAAGAGAGTTATTTTTCATATTTATTTGGGGTCAGAGAGCCAGGTTTCTATGGAGCAATTGTAAGTTCTAGTTTTCCTTTCTTTATTTTGTATTGATTAAGTCTTTTACTTCAAGGCTGATGATACATAGATTCTGGACTACAGTCCTTCTGCAAGCAGCAGTATATTTCCCGTGCTTCTTTTTATATAGCAGTTTTTTCAACCTCTAGTGGACATAATATTATGTTTGTTTAACGGTAGAACAGAGTTCTCAGCACTGTACATAATGATTATGAAATTGTGTCCTAGTGAATATTCTGTATTTTCCTGAAAACACAGTGGCCTGTTACAGACTGGCAAGATCTGTAAAACATCAAACCTCTATGGCTTTGACGTGTACTGAATATACTTGGCAAAAATACCACGTGGACATAGTTATTAAAAGCGCAAGGCGCATCAAGGCGCTAGGGGTTCATATTGCTGAGGCGCAAAGTGCAAAGTTTAGGCGTGTGACTTTCCAAAGCAAAGCGCAAAAAATTTAAAAGAATTAAAAAATTTATAAAATTCATAATACATACTAAAATTCTATAAAATAAGAAAAATTTAAGTTTAAAGTTTAATTTTGAATAAAACATGCATAGAGCGAAATGACATATTATCAATGTAGCAAGAAAACCACCAACTACTACTTTGCTACTACTAAGAAATACTATTACGGTAAGAGATTCTAATTGCTATCAAATTCAATAGCTTCATCATTTTCTTGATTGCTATTCTCCCATTCATTCTTATATTCATCCTTTCATCTTAATATTCTTTTTCTTCTTCTTCTTCAAATTCAAACTCTTGATCTATAATGGTTCATATTTATCTAGCTCTTAAAAACTAAAATATATATATATATATATATAATTTTTTTTTGACGGTTGAGATTTTATTTGATAGTCATTTAATGGCTTATATTTGTCAAGCTTTTAAAAACTGAAAAAACAAAAATAAAAATAAAAAAAGGTGCACTTTATTAAGGCGTGCCTCAAATCACCTTGAGCCTAGAGACAAGGCGTGCCCCTTAGGGTGACTCTTTAATGTCATGCGCTTTCAAGGCAACGAGGAGTTTAGGTTGGAGCCTAGGGGGCCTTGTGCCTCAGAGGCGCACCTTTAATAACTATGCAGGTGGATGTGTATCAAATAATAATACCAGGTGAATATGTATCAATTTATAATTATCATGAATGACCATTCCCTTCTAAATTGGATTCACTGTATGCCTTTTATGTTATCTGCCATAAATTGGTCCGGCAAATGGACTCGCTCAAGTATTGTTTGCAACATTTTCCTTCTTACATGTTAGGCACAAAAGTCACACCGATGCCTGTCAAAGATCCCAGGAATGATTTGGTCATGTTGGTCATACGTTGCATTAGTTCAATGTTAATGTTTGTGAAGAGTTCTAGCAAATAGATTTTAGAGTCCTAGACTACAAAAGATTACAGTGCTAACAAACATTTCCAAATCTTTCTTTTATGGTTATATTTATTTTTAGCGGTTGTCATGAATCAGATGCATATTCTTGGATGAGATTTGATGAATATTTCATCAGGACCATAACGTAATGGGAAATGGAAATCAAGTTTTTCCCCTCTGTCTACCTCTCATTCTCATAGTCTGAATCTAGCTTGTTTGCTTAGTTATCGAGCAAGTTAATTTTTGGAGTAAGTCTCCTGCTGTTAGACATCTATAGATGATCTTTACTCTGATATGATACAGTTTAGATTTGCTTTTTATTGACAACTTGGGTAATTCTTACCACTTAAATGGGCTTTTCTGCCTAGGTGATTTTTTACTCACATAGTGCTAGGCCTGCTTTCAATTTTTCCTCGTCTTGACAGTTGACACTAGTTCTCCTCATTTTGGAAGGACATAGCATCTGGACAATCATTACTGTTTGCTCCTAGATTGTCACCTGATTATGCTGTTTGGTTGGGAGAGATAAAGCCATTGGTCTACTTTAAGGTAATTATACTTCCAAGTTGTACATTACTGCCATAATTTACCAGCATATTTGATTTTTATTGTTATTTTCAGGAAAGATATATGGTGAGCAAGGTTTTCTATGTTGATGAGATTGTGCAAGTGCTGACTGATCAGTATGGAGAATCTGAAAAACCATTACTTTTTTTGTTGTATGGGCTGAACACTGACAGCAATAACTTTTCTAAGCCTGCAGTACTTGAGGTTTGTGTTCATCTAGCACTCAGAACACGTCTTTTTAGTAAAGGCCATACAGATTAAGAATGATAGCTCACCCTGCCCATATTTAAGAGGGAGATCCTGATTTCAAACTGTGGTGAATGCATAATGTAATAAAATTAAATGTTTTCTGTTTGTGACTATTCTGCATGCTTTAGTGTGTGTGTGTTTATATATAACTTCTCAAATAAGAGAAACTGAAGTGGTTGAAGGCAAGCAACTCCTAATATTTTGTCAAAGTCAGTTATGATTCTAGTTGCTCATTCACAGGGCTCATGTGAAATTTTTTGTACTTGTTCCATGTTTTTGTGTTATCTTGCAGTTATCAAATATGTTTTGATATCTCCAAGCACTCTTCAAAATGTTATGTCGGGAAATACTGCTGAAATATTGATAGAGGAAAATATTTTAATTTTAGACATCAAATTCTAAATGGTTCAGGATCTCAAGTGTATCAGTTATAAAATACATTTTGATAGCTAAAATGAGTTATGGATGTCTATATTTATTATTGCAACATAAAGCAATGAAATGCATAAAATATTACTGTGAAGTTTTACTATTTTAAGTTTGGTATTTTTTCCTTTGGTTACCATTCCTTTTATCCCTTGCTAGTTTAACCACCATTCTCACCAATCTCTTTATCTCGATTTTTCTCATTTTCTGTCTGCAGATTGGTACTGGACTCAGTTCTATGTATAAAAATATTACAGAAGTTCGCTATGAATAGGTTTCTTGAGAGAATTATAATCTTGTAAAATATAGTGATTGCCTATTATCCAAAGTTCTTTGTTACTGGAGAGTGCATTCATGATTTCTATTAGACAAATATCTACCATGCAGTATTAATTTTTAAATTTGGAGTATGCTGCAGGAGATGGAGAAATTTGACACGGATTTGAGCACCCTTCATCCTATTTTGACTGAATGTCGTGTATTTAAGTCCGAGCTGGAACTTGCTTTAATCCAATATGCCAATGATGTGAGCTCAGAAGCCCATATCGAGGTAATATAGTAGCTCTAAAGATTCTCTGCCTCATTTTTCATTTTTGTATGGACTATTTCACAATCTCACAAGTGTAGCCATCTGTGGGATATAACCTCATGCCTCTCTTGGTGGGTTTCTGGTTTATTGAAAATGTTGTATGTTTTTTCACTCATTGGGTTTTTATGTTGTAATGCAATTGTATCTGTTAATTTTATCTTTTAAATGTGTTAAATATTGAGTTCTGCTATTTGTCCGATGATTCTTCAATTGAAGAAAGAACAAATGGAATCTTCCTTGCGGTTGTCATGAATAAAAGCGAAATTTAGGGCAGTGGATGTTTTGTAGAAAGAGCTAATAAAAAATCTTAAGAATAGTTGGTGATAATATTGAATGACATGAAGGGAAGTCTATTGCTTTCTTGGGCATAGTATAGGCCTGGCAATAGTTTATTCTGTTCAAGTTACAATCTTTTTTATGTTATGTAACACATCTATTTGGCTCCTGTTGTGCTTGTAATGCAAGTGTTGATTTTTGCCCATCATGAATATATGAATTTTAATTGGATTGCTTTTGCGTTATGGATTTTGTGTTCATCTTTTCTGATTGCTTTTACTGATGTAAACTCTGTTTTCTTCTAAGCAGGAGAATTCTTTTTGTGCTTTTTGATCAACTGTCTTTCATACAGTTCTGAATTCTGTTCTTCTGATACAAGTAATTATTTTATCTTTTCATGTGACTGTTCTAACCTAGCACAGTCCTTGGAATAGGTTATGAGACAAACTAGAGCTGGTATGAAAGAATATCAGTTGGAAAGCACTTTTCTTCATCACATTTACATGTATGGTGGCTGCAGGCATTGCTCATATACATGCATATGCGCTACAGGAGAAAATAGGTGAGAATTTTCTTGGTTAGCATAGCACTTAACTTATCACAACCTACAATACATGGATTTTTTAAATTTTTATTTCTTCTTGTTGTTGGTCATTTAATCCTTTTGAGAGATGTTACACCCTGATTGTGGCAGTGTGAGTCATACCACCTTACCTGGTTCATGTTTACTATGTCAAGAATTCAATATTTTCTTTGTTGTGTTTTTCTGATTGTCCTCACAGGTTGATATTATTTTTGACACTAAACAAGTCATGTTTGTTTTGTTTGTTTATCAGATTCCTTATAAGTTCTGGTTTGAAGCTTCTATTTAATTGAGCTCAAATGTGTGGATGAAGGTTGTTTATTTAGTCCAAGATGGAGAGTTCTGTAAAAATTGTTGTTTGCTGCGTTGGCTGGTTATTGCCTTTCCTGTGTTAGTGTGAGAAAATAATTATTTCAAAAAATTAATATTCGACAAGTATGATACAAGCCTAGATGAATAACATATTTGTTTATACTTGTAAAGCATTATGCCCTATTCAAACTAGCAGAGCTTGAACTAACAAGGGCTGGATCAAGTTCAATTCATTTAAAAGTGGGGCAAACTTTATTTTTACAGTGTGGAAATTCACTATAAAAGTAAACTGGTTAAGTTAGAGTCAACCAAAAGGCACTTGTCTCTACATAAAAATAATAACTAATAATTTTATAATAAAAATATGTTAATATAAATCAAATTTATGATAAATGAAACTGAACCTGAATGAACTGGATTCAAGCTTAATTTGAGGCGAACTTGAGGAGCTTGCAAGCTGGCTTGTTCATTTGTGAACCCCTTTTCATTTATTGATTTTGCGTGTCTAAGATTATATTATGTTAGGTTTTAATTTCTAGTCTAAATTCACAATGGTGTGAAATAAAATATATGTAGGTTATTGCTTCAATTTTCACGCCAACAAATTTTTTTGGTTCAATACACTCTATTCTATTACCAGTTTGCAACTGATATTTTTTTCCTGTTGCAGTTCTGTTCTTCATTATGGCCATGCTGCTGCACCCAATGACAGAGTATGCTTTTAGACTTGCATTCGCATCTTTTCCCTATTAAAAAATTATAGTTTAATCTAGTTGATTCCATTGTTTTGGGAATTATTTGCCACTACTTTGCTACTACACTAGTAGTGGTGTTAGTCAATGTCAATCAACTTACCTTGCTTTTATTTAATTTACCTGTTAAAGGTAACTCAAATTGTTGATTCACATGTACAAGAACTGTTGCAACTGAACTCCAAAAGTTGTCCCAGTTACTGAAAAACATGGCTTTTGTTTATTAACTTTAACATTTACTTCTTCATTCTGATTTTTGTCATGAGCATTCTTGCTCACATTTTCCTTTTATTTCTGTTCACTCAGCAGAGAAGTCGACACTATTTAAATAACTGTAGGTTTGTTTTGAATGTTTTCTGTGCAGACTCTAAAGGATGGAGACATGGCACTATTTGACATGGGGGCTGAATATCATTTTTATGGATCTGATATAACATGCTCATTTCCTGTGAGTAACTGGGTATTCATTATTGTATGATATCTCCAATGATTTGCATGTTGCTTAAAAAGTGACTAATCAGTTTCTCATTTGGAGTAGATTTTGATTTTGGTGGCATTTTCAATTGTTGCATCAATTTACTCCAAGTAAACCTCTTTATTTCGATCTGTATTGTGGCTTTGTTTGTAACTTGTGGTTCTCATCAAAAAAAATTTTTTGACACAACCGAAATCAGATATTTTTCCACTCACTGAAAATCTATTCTTAAGGAACCAGTTCAAAGGGGAACACATTGTTTTTAGTTGTCACCATGTAGTGCCTGCATGATCTATGATACATTAATTGAAATAATATTTTAAACTGGAGAGTCAGTGGAGAAATTCCTGTGACATAGTTATACTAGTTTCTTTTACGAGTGTGAACAATGCCAAAGTTCTGGAAGAAAAAAGGTGGATGATAAATGAGTTAAGATTGCTGCAACATGGTTTGGATACTAGACATATACATGGCTAGATCAGGCTCATTTACCTAGCTTGCTCTCTTCACAATTGAATTGTTTCAGGCATTTGTAATGTTTTGTATGACAAACAATATAAGCAGAAGATTTTAGTATAATAATGGTGCCAAATAAAGAAATAATCATGGACTGCCATGCAAATGCTAATACCGCACGTAATCCTATATAGTCTGGAAAATTTTTGGTATTAGAGTATTGATGTCAAAATGGTGATAGGAACTCCATTGTGAGCACATTTCTAAGCTTCTCCTACATTGTAATAACTATTATATTCTATGAAGACAAACACAAATTTCTTACCTGGAAGATGCCTATTTTTGTCATAATGCAGGTCAATGGTAGATTCACAAAGGATCAAGCTATTATATATAATGTGAGTAAAATAATTTCCTCTATGCTTCCTTAGGAGTTATTTGCATTCATGGGATAGAAATAAGCATGGAGCTTGATGTTATCGCCACTTATTGCTGTCGATAGTTTTTAGACCTAAGCTCATCTAATGATAAATTCATTTATTTATTGCACAGGCTGTCCTCAAAGCTCATAATGCCGTTTTATCTGAGATGAAGCCCGGAGTTGGTTGGGTTGACATGCACAAGTGGGTTTCTAGTCAGGTTATGTTTAGATTGTGTACGCAATTTGTAGTCATCTTGTGTCTATTTCTTGTTTTAAACTATGCGCGTAATTTCATTCTATGGATGTCTTCATATTTTGTGATGTGATATATCATATACAAGGCCTTATGGGTTATATCCTTGCAGATTGGCAGAGAAGATCATCCTTGAATCATTGCAAAAAGGGAGCATTTTAGTTGGGTATGTTGTCCTTGAGAACTTCCTAATTTATCTATCAGAAGACTATGACAAGTTTTATTGATTTATCTGTTTTTTTTACCATATTTCAGCAATATTGATGATATGATGGCCAAAAGATTAGGTGCTATTTTTATGCCGCATGGTCTAGGACACCTCCTTGGAATTGACACACATGATCCAGGAGGCTATCCTAAGGTTTTCGAAATATTAATTATTCTTTTGAATATTTTCTTTGCTTTGGTACTGTTCTTGAGCATATCATAATTTGTCAAACTTGTAGGGGATTGAGAGACCTAAAGAACCAGGATTAAAGTCTTTGCGAACAGCTAGAGAATTGAAAGAGGGCATGGTTTGTAGTGATTTATTTACTCATGCCATTAATTAGCGTAAACTTTCAGATCTTAAATATTGATTGATAACTTTTATTTTATTTTTTCTCAGGTGATAACCGTCGAACCAGGGTGCTACTTCATAGATGCTCTGCTGATTCCTGCTTTACAAGCTCCCGAGACATCGGACTTTTTCAACCGCAAGGAACTAGATAAATACAAGGACTTTGGCGGTGTTCGAATCGAAAGCGATGTGGTATGCCCTAATCTAAGCACCCTGAGAGTTCGGCTTTGAGCTTTCATGAAATACGTAACCACGTACTGAGAGTTGTTTGTGTTTTGTTTCGATATTTCTGAACTCGGATTTGACTTTTATTTTGCAGTATGTTACCTCTACTGGTTGTAAGAATCTTACAAACTGCCCTAGAGAGACATGGGAGATTGAAGCTGTAATGGCAGGTGCTCAGTGGCCTTTAGATTCCAATTTTATCAGAAATAAATCAGAGAACAAACTAAATCTTGATAGCAATTGAGCTCAGTGCATTGTTAGTTTTACAGGAAACATGGACATCTCTTTTTTCATAATGTCATCTTTTGGCAATTTAAGCAACTGTTCAAGTTGTGTAAGGTGGCTCTCATCTCAAGCTTATTGTTGAGATTGTAAACACAAATGTCTTTAATTTTTTATTATATGATCATTGTTTAGTTCTAGTCATGATTTTTATGAGGTTTTGTGCTTGTATTCCCCTACAAAAAAAATGGGTAATTGCTGTTTTACCCTTGCAAATTACCAAATCCAGCCCGTTTTTAAAACAGACTTTTTATTTTGTTCAAGACCCGGTCATCGGGTTTTATATATTTGTCCAAGCCCTACGGATCTTTGGGCTTGGGTTGGTAGCCCAATCTTTGGACATGTTTAATACATATTTATTGTTAAGAACTTAGCCCGGTCTAAATTATAAAATATATTTATTAATTAGTTATATATATATATATAATGGTTTTAATTGTCATTGAGCATTTATTAATTAATTTTATATACATTTATATAATATATATTTATTGTTGATTGTTATTGATTATAATGGTATGAATATTAGTGGTTGTGATTGAATAAAGATGTGTATTTGGTATTTTAATTTTGAAGTGTTTTGTAGAATAATATTTGATTATATTCACAGATTAATATTATTGTTAATTTTTTTATAATTTATTTATTATTTGATGAAAAATCTATTTGGGCAGGCTTGAGCATGCCTGGTTAATGGTCATTAAATTTGGACAAATTTTGGTAAAAGTTAAGGCTCATATTCTTGGGCTAAAGCCGAGTTTGCACGAACTTGAATTTAAATAATTATGGACCGAGCTTGGCACGAACCCGGCCCAGCCTATGAAAAGGTCTAGTCCTGATGATAAGAAATCAACTAAAGATTTTATTATAAAAATTAAAAACCCAACTTTACATTGTAAGATTTTTAAGTTGATTTCACCGTAGAAACATAAAAACAAATTGAAATGTTTTTATAGGACATTATAAAAGCAACATGAAGTTTTACATGAGGATCTCAACAATCATTCATTCTAGGGGTTTAGCCTTTTTTTTTCCTATATTTAGACCGGCTGAAATTTATTATTATAGAACTATTTTAATTTTTCATTAAATTATCAGACAATTTTATAAAAAACAATGCACCTAAAAAACAGATGCACATCACCTTTTGCATACCCAGTTAAGTGTGCTTTGAGGACAGGGCAATGATAAAGTGTATAACTAAAAGCGCTCAAATCATAGAATTAATTTGCCGCACTAAAATTGAGTCTCAAAACTATTTAGTTACAAATATTATCCAAAGAGAATGTAAAGCTATGCGTATCAATGCATCAGAAATTAGTGTACAAGACCTACACTCAAATTTTCAAGGGAACAAAAAAAAAGAGGGACTTGAGTTGGTACACTAATTTTAGTCTGCAAACAAGGTTTGTGATTTCCATAATGAAGTTGTTGTTCAGTCCTAAAGCTCAGCTTTGCCTGCCTTTGAAGTCTTCTGAGCCACTTTCTTACTCCACAGCCAATTCTTTACCTTCCCTGATACTTTGTTTATGTGACTCTTTATCATTGTTTTTGTTTCTGAAATGCCTTGCAGAATTGTCTGCTTGAAATCTTTCTTATGATTGTCTTTCTCCTTCAGAATTTTCCCCTGAAGGAAAACGAGTCCGTAAGTTCAAAGAAAATACAAAGAATATCTGATTTGAAATCACTTGATGAAAACAAGTTAAATATGTTACCAGATTGGCCGGAAATTTGTCATCTTCATCCTCATCGTCTTCATCGTCTTCATCGTCATCTTCACCGCCAAAATTGTTCATGTTCATCAAGTCTTCCCTGGAGTACATTTTCATATTTGGTGCCCCGGGCATGCCCTGAGAGATTATAGACAGTTTACATATAGAATCAAGAAAACTAATATTGTTTGTTACCATATTAAGCAAAGTGTACCTCCATTGATTTCAAGATTTTTTCCATTTCAGCCTCTTTCGATGACTTGGCAACAAAAGGCTCACCAGGAACTCTATCCTGCATGCAATTCACAAATTTGTATTTTAATAACATATTAATCAGGATTCCAATGTTTTTAAATGCAAAGCAATGGAATATTCTCTTTGAATAAGAATTTCAATTATATATGAATACAATTACCTTTGGAACTGGAGGTGGCTTGACAGAGCATGCTTTAGAAAGGTCATTGCAGAGAAAATCTATCAAGGCATCAACTGAAGGCTTGCTTTTATACAAATACTCAGCAACATCAGTATCTGAGTACCCCATGACCTGCAATAGAATAGATGGAGGTTAAGAAACACAGACAAATGGAATAATATGTTTCCCTGAAGATTTGATACATAGCAGGCTATCTAATTATAACAACTTCGCGTGCTTACGAATAATTTCATTTTAGGGAATGGCCCCGGATATTTTAATGCCTAAATCAACATCAAATCCCATGAATAAAATTTTCACCTCGCCCATCCTAAACAGAAATCCACCATGAATGGGCCAGTAAATGTTGGCCAACTACACCCACAACAGGCAATTTATGCCAGCATCAAAGGACTAGAGAACATACACATCAAAAACCAAAATGGTTAATTATGCATGTGATTTTGACACCCCCTGGCGTCAACCTTTGTGAAAACAATCATGAGGCAACCACTAAAATTTTTGTCATTGAATGTATTCTTTTCCAATCCTTAAAACCTTTGAATAGAGAAGAAGAACAAGTGCAATGGCATTATTTTTGGTAAAATATAGAGTTAGCATTGCCTACTCCGTGCAGAATCAACTCTTATGTTAAAATGGTAATCTCAGATGCTATACAATTTTCCCATTTAAATTATCACCGCAATAAAGGCAAACACATTTTGTCATAATCATGCAGTTTCTTTCTTTAAATGCAATAAGGAAAAAGAAGAAACAACAGATTGAATCACAATGCAAAATAATGAGAAGATTATATCCACCTCCTGACAAGCTCGCTCAATGGTCTTACATTCTGAATTACACTGTCCTTCAGTGCCTTGATCAACAAGCTGGAAAAGAGAAGCAAAACATTAGCAATGATACAAACCGGTCAAGGAATCATCCATCAGATATAAAACTATATAATGCTCTAATAAGATAAGCACCAAAGATCATATTTTCAAACAATGTAGTTTCTAAATAAGAACTGCATACAATTAGGGCTAAGAAGGTTACAGAACAAATACCAATTCCATCCCACCCTGATCACACAGATGCCACAACAGCAAAACAAGCACGGAATTCTTAGGGAAAAAAAAAACAAGAAGAAGAAAAATCTAAAATAGCTAGGATTGAAATAAATGGTTTCTACTAAAAGAAAAAAAAAACATCTTTGATAACAAGTTCAAATGATACTTATTAATGTTGGAACCATGTTGCACCTTGAAATTCATCAAAACAAAGTTTGAATTTATAGAATGCATTTCACAAAAGAAAATACAGCTCCCAAACTACTTCATGCTAAAATGATAAATTTAAATGAATCTAAGAAAGAAATTTAAAAGAAAAAGGAACACAGTTCTATACCTCCAATTTGTCTCCTTTCTCAACAACATCAATCCGGAGGATCCAATCCGCCTCCTCCTTCTTCAAATTACACACATTCTCCGCAATCTCAATGATCTGAAACTCCGAAACCTAAATCCAAATCCCAAAACCACAACCAGCCCATCAGATCCAATCAAATCCAATCCAAAACGAACCCAAAAACAAAGAGAAATCAAAGTAGCCATAAAGAATAAAAAAAAAAAATCACACCTTTTTAGGCGAAACCAGTGCCTCCTTCTTCTGGACAAGGTTGTGAATCTCTCTGGCGATCTTCTCACAGACCTGGCACTTGATGAAGGGTATGTCCTCTCGACGGGCCACTGAAACAGGCTTCTTCGGAGAAGCAAAGGCAAGAGGAGAGCATGAGAAGAAGAGAAGAAGGAGAGCAAGGGAGAGACCGAAGACGAGCCGCGCCATGGCTTCCTCTCGATCTTCTTCTTCTTCGTCTTCTCCGATGGAAACCATGATTTCCGCGAAGTCTTTAATAAACCCTGTGTGAGTTTTCTCCACGTCACCAATCCGAGCTGGCATATTTTGATTGGCTGATCTTGTGAAGAACTCCCAATTATTTTTATTTTTTATTATCTGTTCCTTAAAAAAACATAGTTATTTCTATATTCCTATAATTGATTAATTACTCACATGGTAACTTTAAAAAAAAATTAAAATAAGCAAATTTGGTTTATATATTACTTCCTCGGTCCTTTTTACCTATCTCATTTTAGAGGTTTTATTTTATATTTTTTTGCTTTTTATCTAATTTTTTTAATGTAATTATACAATTTTTAATAAATTATATTCAACTATATATTTTATTAAATCATATTTTAAATAAGAATAATTTTAAAATATCAATATAATTTTTATAAATTTTAGATTACCAATAAAATTTAACTATTTTTTTTAATTCATGTGAATTATTTAAAATGGACAATTAAAAAGGACCGGAGAAAGTAATTTATTATTTCTAAAATATTATTATTATTTCTTGATTTTTACTAAGAGCATGATATTTTGTTAAATACAAATATATTATAATTTCAAGGTTTAGATGGTTTACCTTACCCAAGAAGTTTGAATTTTATAAGTTAAAAACACTAAAAAAAAAAAAATATTTTTTTATGACTCCTGGCACCTCACCCTAGGAAACTGATACCTTGAAAACCGGAAAATCAACAACAAACATGGTATGGATAATAATCATTGTATTTTTTTTAAGATACAGTTTTGTATATATTACTTCCCTGCAAAGTATATATACTAATCACAAATCACAATTTAATGAGGATAAAAGCCATAACCAGCTACTTCATGAATTTGAAAACTCTGGCCAGCAATTCAAAAATACAATGAATAATTCACCAGAAAGCATTCTACAAGCATTATGTTATTTCACAAAGTCCAAAATTTTGGACTACAAAGCAAATTAAGCAGCTGCATTTTTAGAGGACTATTTCCACATTCCCCATTTCCACCTTATCCTTGCAAAACTGCTGCTACACTTGGAAACAAACTGGTTTCTGTCAATTGTTGAGACATCAGCATGGAACAGGATTGTTACCAGGCAGTTTGGGAGACAGAAATTAAGAATGCAAACCACAAAACTAAAATCCAAATCAAAAGGTGGCAGATGCACCTCCAAATACTTCAGTTTCTGCCATTCAACTGGCATCTGAAGGCATCGGGGCTCGAAACAGTTGTTTATTATGCGCGGTCCCAATTTAAGATCATTCATGCCGGGGAAGGAGATCAGAAGGTCCTCGAAGGTAAAAGTTCCGGTAGTACATTTGTCTGAATATTCGGGTGCATCGAGTTCCAGCTTCCTGACTGCCTTGCAACCTTTAAACAGCTTGATGAGACATTGCACATCCGAAGCCACCATCTTAAGAGACTCGAGATTAAGGAGCCCTTCCAATTGAAAGATTCCGCTCGGCTTATTTATCTCCAAATTGAGTTTCAGAAGTGAAGGTGTTTTAAGAACAACAGACCTAGGCTCGACACATGTCAAGTTCAGCTCAATGAGTTCGGGTGCATCGATGGTCAAAGAATACGGGTAATTGGATACCGTCCAATGACAGACCCTTAAGTGTGGGAGGTGAATCTTTGGATATTTAAGACCTCCAACTTTAATTAGCTTCAGAACCTGGAGAGAAGGAAAGGCTGCATTCAACTTATCCAAGTTCTCATCTTCAAGTCTAATGAATTCCAGAGCCAGAGCTGTCAATTTCAGCATTGGCTTCATACGCTCTACTGATAACCAAGCATTTTTCAACTCTAAAGATCGAAGGTTGTCACCTGCAGCCGCAAAATTTTTACCTCAAAAGAGTACCTTATCAAAAGTAATATTAACTATTTTCATGTTCGAGTTCTTTAGACTTGCTAGAATATAATGGTCATTCAATCAACCACTGGTTTAGCAACATTTCCGACGAAATGCAATGGTTAATTTGCTGAATGTGTAATCAAACAACTGTGCCAAACTATTATATCCAGCGAAAAAACAAAACATAAAAGAGTAATGTTTGTTTAAATACTAATTCACTACAAAGTTGAAGGATGAATTCAAATTACTAAAAAACAATGGAAAAAAAGAAATGTGAAGGTAAAGTGTAACATACTGACAGTAGATTTGCAGATGAAAGAGTGCTGTATTCATTGAGTTTTCTGTTATTTTCTTGCTTTCCTCTATGTTTTCCTCCATCTAAACACCCAAACTGAATGCTAAAGAACAAATAGAGTGCAAAATCTCAAGTGCAAACCCTAATTCCAGCCAGAACATATATCCAATCAAGAGAGTGATCCAATGAGAACTACTAATCCTCAAGATTGAGCATTCTAATCAAATGAACGCCAGAATTATCACAAAAACAGCAATCTCATCAAAAGCTAAGAGATATTCCAAATGCTTCCCAAGAAAATCAAATCCTTGGAGGTCCATAACAATGAACAATATGCACGGTTTCCGGGATAATTTCACATCCAATTAAAAAAAATTACATTTTTCAACAGAATTCAAGAGAATTAACACGAATTATTTTCAGCTGAATCCATTTAAAGAAGATGAACCAATCTAAAAGCACAATTCAAAAGGTAAACAAAATGAAAAACAGAGAATTCAAGGATAGAAATCTCACAGTGATCAGAGATGAAGCAGAGGGCAAGAGACCTCCGCCAGCAGGACTGGATCCAATAATCTGAGATAGAAAGCGAGGTAAGGCGAGGGGAAAGGATGGGGAGCCATTGGGAGAGGAAGTCAACGGCGGTGAGGTGGAGGTCGTCTGACTCGTCGGGATCCTCCTCGCCAGTGGCGGACGGAGGGTGGTGGACGGAGAGGCAGAGGGAGAGGAAGGAGGAGGAGAGGAGGCAAGCGAGGTTTGCGACGAGGGATTTGAAAGGGACGAGATCTTCGGCTGTGGCTGGATCACGGGATCGGAGGAATCGGTCCGGTGAGCAGGTGACGTGGACGGCGGTGACGGCGTAGGATAGCGATCGGAGGGTCGAGCAAGCGAGGCGGCAGCGAGCAAGGTCGGTGGAATCGGAGAGCCGGCTCAGGATGTCAACGACGAGATGGCAGGGAAGCTCCTCCATTTTTTCCCTTTTTTTTTAATTTTTTTTTAATAATATATATAAGAGGAAAAACCATCTTATAATAATAATAATAATAATAATAATAATCCAGTGAACTCGATTTCATGTTCTCTCTCCCTCCGTTCTTTTTTATTTGTTACAAATTCATTTCATACTCTTTTTTATCTGTAATTTTCTAATATTAAAAAATATTTAGTTTTTTTTTCAAAATTACTCGGAATAAATTAGGGGTAATTTAAAAAAAAATAATAACTAATTTTTTATAAAATTTTATGAAATAAGTTTATTAAAATAACTACAATGATGACTGTTTTTAGTAATGAGTTTATAAATTTTATTTTTTATTTATTATATAATATAAAGATTAATTACATTAAAAAATTGTTATTTTTTAGACAATTCAACGGATAAAAATAACCCACGTCTTGATTGTGTTGAAACTACTATAGAAAAAAAACTGTGTCCATGGATCATTTCCCACATTGCTATTGGATGCATATCTAATAGCTATCATCATCCCATCACGTGTCATGTTTACCAGTATTAAACAATATTAAGTAATTATGAATAATAAATAATAATAAAATTTGCATAAAGTAATAGCCTTAGATTAACAACTAACATCAAATTTTTTTTTTTAAACAGTAATTTTAAGTACTCAATTATCAGACTTAAACATTTCACAAATAATTCATAACCCTTTCAAATTACATTTATTATAATATATAATAATATATAATTCAAATTTTTATTTAATTTACATAAGCGAGTTGATGTGACAGTCCTTCCCCCAACCAACGTAGGAAAGTAAAGTCCTTCAACTTCAGCAAGTAAACATTCCACACACAATTAACAAAACCATCAAGGCATGTTTAACACAATATGTTTGTATATATATATATATATATATATATGCAAAAAAAGGACTAAAGAACAATATGTTTGTTAGTTAAATACATCTCTCAAGCACTAAAACCACTGTGGATGGAACTCCAAGGGTTGGGAGGAATTCTCACACAAGCTTGAGCAGACACTTCATGCATCCTTTCCGTATTGATGCCAGCATTGCATATGTTTGCTAAGGATCTCATGTGTCTCATTCCATACTGTGATAGAGATCCACAGTATGTTTCAAAAGTTCTAACCTGAAATCAAGAAAATTTTCCTATAAATTCATGGTGCAAGTCATCTGAATGTAGACATAAATAGCATGCAAACAAAAAAACAATAAACCATTAGTCCCAACTATTGGAGTCCACTGCATGAATCTTTCCTTTCATATTGTTCTATTGCAAGCCAAAAGACAAGATAAACGAAAATCGGACATATATGTTGTTAAGTTTTTGCTAGACATTCTTTAAGTCTACTTTTTCATTTTCCACGACTCTCGGCTCTCCGCCTCAAAAGCTTCCGCCCTTTTTATGGAGTATCCACCAGTCATCTACGGACATATCCATATAATATTAATTGATATTCTATTGACTTGTAATAAGTGCCACTCCCAATGTATTTTGGATAAATTCAATTAAAATTGGTATGCTAGCATGCTTAGGAAGGAGACAATAATTTAAAAAAATCTTGAAAAAATAGTTTTTTATGATTATATTGGTAATAATCAAGCAAAAGGGTATTAGTTAGAGCATGCTCAATGGACAACAGGGACAGAATAGCTGTTGGATGGTTAGGACACCGCAACCCTTTTTTTAAAATGTTGCATTTAGAAGAAACAGAATGGCAGGAATTTTCAGTGCATAAGGTACATACCATTGACTTGAGGCAGTCCCAGTCATCTACTAAAGGTTGCCCTGATGGTCTAACTGTCTTTAGAGTTTCTAAACTTTGGTCTGATCCAAAGAGAAGCTTCCCAATGGCTTCCATACTGTTGTCCACATGGACTCGATGGGATATAACATCAAACATCTGCTTCTGACTCTCATGTTTCTTACGAGAACCTTCTGGTGACCTTTGAAACTATCACAGGGACAAAGAATGCAGAGAGTAGAGATTAGAAATGGCATCTGGCATCTTATCCTTCACAATGCATGAGTTGTTTAACCAAATGAATGAGCAGACACAACCGACCTTATTCCAGAAATAAACAAGGTCTGCATCACGCTGGTTAACAGCCCTTGAAAATGATGGTAATGAGTTACCATCCACAAAACTAACATTGTCATTGACAGGGTTTGATCCCATGTACGAGTATAGAAATTCTGCACCAAGATTTGGATCTCCATATTGCATGACATGGGAGCCATAAGTATCCAGACCATGAGCTGCTGTCCTTGTTTTGACCTGTTAACTCATACCAGACATGCATATTCAGCTAGCAATGCACCATGCAAAAATACTGGAGGGACTCGGAACTTGCAATTACTTACAAGATTATATTGTTGTTTCAGAGTTTCAGTCCGCAAATTGTGTACATCACTGCAGGCATAGAGAAGAAATTACACCCATGACACAAAAACCAAAGCTCAGAAATAGGGGGAAAATCAAAATAATTTAATCTCTACCACTAAACTAACTCCTTCAGTCAATAATGAAGTGACAAAAGTCAATAACATAAGATGCCATAATCACTAGCTTAATGTCACCCAAGTTAATTTAGTTGCATTGTAAAAAAAGGATATCAAACTTAATTGTATAAATTCTATCAGCAATAAGAAAAAAAAATCAGCACAGTATTTCCATGATCTTTCTAAAATGAAGAATTATAGCATTCAAAAGTGAAACTGAAAACAACAACAAATATCAGCCATCACAACCAATCCACATCTCTTTCAAATATGAAGACTTCAAGTTCAAAATTTTGGGTAAAGTTAAGTTTTCTTTAAACTACAGAGATCATATTGGTCAACATCCAAGAATGATATCTACAGCTATGATTCACGTGTTTCAAATGCTTGTGATGATTTTTCAACTCATAAAATACCCTACATAAATGGTATAAATTTTCACTCTATGATGCCCTCAGAATTGTTTTTCCAATCAAGGACTTTGTGAGTGTCAGGTGTGCCGTAATATCAATATTTTTTGCAATAATAGAGTAAATTTCGTTTCTAACCCAGTGAGAAAAAGATAGGTACCTGTCTTCCATCCAAGACACACTATATAAATCACCCAAACAAGTACAGTACTCTGGAGGAGGACCAAGTAAGTCTCCAGGACAGTAAGTTCCCCAACTGCTTTCGTCAGCATTTGATGCTGTAGTAGCATAAATATTTAAATCTTCAGGAAGCAGACCTTCAAAAATGCTCCCTGATTCACAAGCCTCAAGATAGAACACCTAATGTTATCAATACGAAGATTTTGTCAGTGATTAATTTAAAATTTCGCTACAGAAGATGGAAACCACAATCCCATATTTAAAATGCAGATGATAGGTTACCATGCTTTTATAAGATTGAGAAGCATGCTTCTTCTTCAGCACTTCAATGAGGTCAATTGCATAAAGATAAGGAAGGGTGGGCATCCCTGAAATAGAAAAACATGAGAAAGAGGTAATGAATCTCATTCTCAAAAGCCATCCAGCCAAATTTAATCATCATAATAATTATCTAATAACAAATAACATACTCAACCATGTCTTAAAAACAGAAAGATTTGAATTGCACAGAATGAAGTTTGACCATATTCACACTAATCAAAGCAGCATATATAAAATGAGAATGCCATTTAAAAGCACATATGCCTATACCTGTAAATGATCCAATACAACCCTTGTTCATATTTACAGTTCTACTTATGTTCCTTGAAAACCTATCAAAACCAACTAGCAACCAAAGGACAAATAACCAGTGGCATGGATGCAGAAATGACAAGTCCGGGAATAACAGCTTCTATGTTTTCCATATTGCCAATCACAGAACTACCGCACAGATGGATGAGGATTACCATGACTACACTATCGTAATGTCTTCCAAGAAAAGGGGCTGAAACAAGTCGTCCATTTGAACATTATTTGACTCTTTCAATTGTTTTTAGAATTCTAGTCATAAGGTCTTCTTTAAGGCTGTTCAATTGGAGTATTATTGATTCTCTTTGAAACAGATTGCCTTCCCCAGCCCCCCAACATTAATTAGGAAGTTTTAAAAAGAATTGTTCTGCCACAGTGTGCCCCAATTTGATTGGCACTGTTTTAAAACTAGCAGAAACACTAAACAAAAGAAACAAAATAGCTAAAATCAGCAGCATAATTAGCAATGAGTTTTAAGAAAAAACACAACAATGAATGGCATAGGCACACGATAATAGTTCAGAACTACTAACCAAGGACCCCAGGACCGCCATGATCAGAGTAATATATGAAAATATGATCAGTGGGCCCACTATCAACAACCTTTCCACTGCCTCCACTTAGAGCACTTCTATTTCCAAGCAGAACAGCAAAAAGATTATCAACAGTTACATCCTCTCCAACATAATCCTGAAAGCGATAAATCTGATGGTGAGAAAAAAAGAAACAACACCAGAAAGGCCAAAGAATGATCTAAGGAAAACGAACCAAACCTTTGGAACACCAGCATACACATCTTCACCCTCTGGGTGGTTTATTACAATTCCTGGTCTAGGGTTATCCTCACTGTTAGCGATATCATCATACATGAACACAATGATGTTTTCATCTTTAAGTCCACCTTTCTTCAGTGTTTGGTATGCATGGCAGACATCAGCCTAAGAGAAAATATTGATTAAACGTCAAGACAATCTCACAAAGAGTAACACAAATCAGAGCAAACTACTTAACATGAAAAGATTCTAATAAATGCAATTTGTTCAAGAAGAAAATGGCCATTAAAGAACTGAGCAACATACTGAAGGAGAGACCCATCAAACGAATTCTCACCAAGGTGATCAATTTCAACAATTACTCACACCACATATTGTTCACAGAAATAAAAGCAAAATCACCGTAAATAATTTCATCGAAATTTGACAAGAAATCAGATTCTGTACATTCGATTGCTCTCCACGAATACAACAAGCAAAAATAAAACAAAATAAAAACCAGAAGATCCGTACTGTGTCTTGTCCCTATTCACTCTAACCTCGGTGCACACATCCTAGTGAAATTCGAAAGCTTTCCGTAAAAATCATACATCAACCTCACAACAATAATATTATTAGAATATCCATGAGACTCTAATTCACAAAGTGCCGCACAACGAAGCCCATTCCTTCCTACAAATCAACAAAAGACGATTTTTACTAGAAAAAAGCAATGGAAGATCCAGATAAAGGCATCAATCAGCATCAAAAGCGAACCAAATCAAATGCTCAAAATCTCTGATGCTTGATGATTGATGACCAGCACTGATGAACAAACAAACACAAAGCTCATGTACGACCCTTAAGATCAATAACAAGACTAAATCAAGTGAGTAGGCTTTGGATCGGTATACCTGGTGTCTATAGTTGCTAAAACCGGAGGATCCGGCGATGAGAACAGCCCACCGAGTGCTCGCCGAGCCCTCATCGTCTTCTCCGTTGAAATAGACGCCGTAGCGATCGGAAGGAAGCTTGAGGATGGGGTCAGCTTGGCTCGCCAGCACCGGCGAGCAAAGTACTAGGGCTAAGAGCGCGACGGCGAGTACTCTGGACATAGATTCGCGGCCTGTGGACGTCGTCGGAGGAAGAGATGAAGAAAGGTCGTTGGAATGGTTTTTCAAATCAATGCATTAATTATATTACATAGCAAGCAAGAAAATAGAAAATACATTTTTTTTTATTTAATATTTATTTAAAAAAAAAAAAAGTTAACATTTGTATCTTGTGCTATTCAATCAAAATTCTAGAAAATTATAAATTAATTAATATTTTAACTTTATTTTTTTGTTTTTTTATTTTTCTATTTTTTAGTAAAAGTCATTGAGAAAAATTACTTACTATCTTGCTGAAATAATTACTACTTAAATGATAAATAGTCAGACTGATTTTGAGTCAATATTATTTATTATAATACTATACAACATTATAGTTATATAATTTATTCACTATTTATTAGATTAGTTTATGAGAGAAATCTTTTTTTAAAATTATATGATAAAAAAATTTATTAATTTGATTCGATTTGCACCTTTTCAAAAAAATAAATAAATAAATTTGATTCCTGAAAATTTTTAAGACATGTAAATAATAAAATTTTAATCATCCATATAATATTTGACACCAAGTTAATAAATATTTAAAGATTAATTAAATAACTGTAATTGACACACTATTATATTTAATATGATAAATAGCGGTCTTTATTAATATATATATATATTTATATATATATATATATATATATATGTAAATTCAACATCCTACTCGTGAACCACTACCCTTGCAATAAAAAAAATTCAAAGGATGACCTATTCACGTCATCTATTTGTTGGCTTTATTCCATTTTTTAATCAAAATAAAATAAAGCGCCGATCAAAGTTATTCCAATAACACTTTTTTATAATTCTTTAATTAATTAAATAATAATCTGAGGCTTTTTTTAAATATTGTTTTTTAATTAATTATTAAAATAGGTATTCCCATAATTACTTACGAAAATAGGTATTTTTTATTTTTTTTATTAAATTTTAGTTTTTTTAATGTTACGAATTTTACTAGTTTTTTAATATTAATTTTTTTTTAAATTAGGGATCTCACTAGTTTTTTAATATTAAAATTTTATTTTATTTTTTAAAACTGCTCTTGTCCCTTATTTTTTTAAATAAAAAAACAGCTTTAAGTTAAATCCTTTATAATTTCATAATATTTTTTTATAATTGATTTTATTCCCACTTCTACTTTCCTATTTCTACTTTCACTAATTCTAACAGATAAAAATTATGGGTAATATTTGGTCAAAATTTTAACATATAAAAATTATTATGGTCAAAATTTTAATGTATAAAAATTAAAATTATCTCCAAATATTAGAATAGTCAAACAAGTTGTTAAGGTAGGTAGAGAGCATTATTGGGGGTTGATGGAATAAATTATTGGTGACAGGTGATACCTATCTCATCCGCGAAAGCCATTGGATCAAATTGATCCTAACAATCCATTTGTTAGGTGAACACCTATATAAACCGTCAAACTCCCTTTTACATAAACACACAAGCACTGTTGTAAGAAAAATTATCAATATAAAGAAGTTCTTCTCTAAATTTTATGTCATTCTAGTTTCTTTATTCTATTGCAAAGTTATTTTATTTCCTTGACATTCAAACCAGCAAAATTCATATTTTTATTATACTGAGATGACCAAGATGAGAATAACTATACAGACAATACCAAAGCAAGCACGGAAGATATTAACTTACAAGATTACATTGTAGAAGATCCTAGCAGACAAAGACAAAGAGTGGAAATGGCGATGCTGCTATTTGAGCCTCTAGCACATATGAGAGCACTTTGATTTGGAAGTAATACCTGCACCAGAATTTCCTAAATACCCTTCATTATTCGTCAACACATTAAGAGGGGCAATGACAGATGGAGAATTGCATGTAGGTATGCAATTTCAAAACAAAGATGATGTTGTAACAACGATAATTGATCTCCATACTCAATTAGCATATGATGGAAATTAACATGTACGTGATACTAATGTTTTCTATAAGGTTTTTTTTTGGAGTTTCCCCTCATGTGTGGAGACTTTCAAATATTGTAAGCCGATAGTTCAGCTAGATGGTACACATCTTTAGAAAAATATAAAAAGACTTTGTTGATGGCGATTGCACAATATGGTAATAAAAATATTCTTCCAATTGCAGTTGCCACTATGGAGGGAGAAACGTTAGATGCATGGCGTTTCTTCTTAGAGCATTTACGAGTAGATATGACACTGCAAGAGGCTATATGTTTTATTTATGATCGTCATCAAGCTATCAAAGGAGTATTTAGAGCAATTGGTCGATATGGCGCCCAAAATGATCCATATCTATATGATGATCTTATAATGCGAAAACCACCTTCAGGGCGCCCAAAATCCATCACAATTTGTAATGAGATGAACATAATATAAGGAAAGACGGTCAGCCAAAGTGTAGTGGTTTATGTTGCAATAAAGATCACAATTGTCGAAATTGTCCGAATGTTACTAGCCCAAGTTGTATGCCATAATGTAGTCTAGATATTGTAATCATTTTATAACATATGTAATTATTTTTGTCTATTCAAAATATCAAGTGAATTTCTTTTAGTTGTGAGATTAATTTTTACATATTAAATTTTGACTATTAAATTTTTTGAATGTTTAATATTTTGTTATTATGAAAAAATATTAAAATTATTTAAATTTTTAATAGTTTGTTAGAATTAGTGAAAGTAAATATAGGAGAGTAGAAGTGGGAACAAAAATAATCATAAAAAAAACTATGAAATTATAAAGGCTTCAATATAAAACTGTTTTTTAATTTTAAAACTAGTAGGGCTTCATTTAAAAAATAAAATAAAATTTTAATATTAAAAACTAGTGGGATCATAATTTAAAAAAATAAAATTTTAATATTAAAAAATTAGTGGAACTCATAATTTAAAAAAAAACTAAAATTTAATATTAAAAAAATAAAAAATTCCTATTTCCGTAAAATAATTATGAAAATACTTATTTTGGTAATTAATTAAAAGAAAAACAATATAAAAAAAAAACATGTTAATTATTTTAAAAAATTATACTTAAAGCCTTACACTAAAAACCGAAATTTTGATATTTTTGAAGGTTGTTAGCGTAAAGATCCCGGTTTCACAGGCCTTTTTATCGTTTGAGCAGCCAATACACATCGATAGCCAAAGCTTCGAGCTTTATCAGGGTAATGGTCGTTGTCCCAGGCTGCGCCGCCCGAAGCCTCGCCGTGCGCCCATGGCTGCAAGCAGTGCGCTGCTCCTCCGCCGCCTCACTCCCTCTTCCTTCTCCTTCCGAGACGGACGACGCTGCTGGAGCTTCGCAATCAACGCCGCAGCAGGGATCACCATCGCGCTCCTTCTTTCCTAAGCGCGGGCAGACGCTGGAGCTCGTGTGTGAGTCCCTGGCCTTCAAGGGGAAGGGCATCTGCAAGGCCGCCGACAACGGCTTCGTCCTCATGTGTGACCGCGCCCTCCCCGGCGAACGGTTTATTGGTCGGGTTTCTCGCAAGAAGGGTTCCTACGCTGAGGTTTGAATCCTCTTCACTTTGAACTCGTTTTCTTTCTTTTATCTCTTGGTCTTATGGATTCTTGGGATGGGTTGTAGGTGCAAAAGCTGAAGACAATCACACCGCACCAGAACGCCGTCGATGCACCGTGTGAATATGCCGGTCATTGTGGAGGCTGCAAGACGCAAAATTTGCTATACGAGGCGCAGATCGAAGCCAAGGAGCAGCAGGTCCGGGACTTAATCGTTCATGTTGGGAGGTTCGCAGAGAGAGATTCATTGTTTTCTTCTGTGATGAAACCTATTGTGCCGTGTGAAATTCAGTATCATTACCGGAATAAGGTTGGGTTTTGATGATTGAGATTTGGTGTTTTGATTTAAGACTTGGATGTTAGATTGATCCTTTTGCTTATTTGTCTTTCAGATGGAGTTTTCGTTTGGTTCCCGGAGATGGGTTCCAGCAGAAGAACTGGAAGAGGGGAAAGGTCAGAATGTGGGAGGCTTTGCGTTGGGGCTGCATGCTCCGGGGTTTTTTGACAAGGTCCTTCATGTTGAGAAGTGCCTACTGCAAAGTGAAGCTGCTAACAAGGTAACTTATTCAGTATTCTTCATGTTGAGGTACCATAGGAAGTAGCATTGTTTCCTGTTTGTCTTTTGGCTTCTTATTGATGTTATGGGATGCCTTTGGAGGACCAGTATGTCAGCATCATTTATAATTTTGTTTCGGTGAACACTGTTAGCAATTTTACATAAAAGCATAAACTGTTAGGTTGAATTCGGTGTAGGTTGCTGCTGTGGTTGGTTCCCACTATGGTGATTATGATTCATTAAAACATTCTGACTTTCAACTTTTGAGTTTGAATATGTAATAAATTCTGGAATTGCACACTATGGTTATTAGTAGTGAGAAACCAGAAGGTAAGTCCGTGGTGAGGAACTTTACTTATTAGTGACATGATATGTAGAATTGTCCTTAAAAATTATGAAACCAATGGTTGATGGTTTGGAGCACCTGAATGAGGAACTAGAGCTCAAAGTGAAATAAAGGTGCTGGTGGACATTTATAAATTATGCAAAAGAAGTAGAGTTAAGTATTGGTGGAAATGCTTAACTTTGTCATGAAAGGTTCATTCATAAAATGCTTTGAATTCATATGATAAAACTTGTTTGTAAAGAAAAGTGTTGTTTTTTGTATGTCAGTTCACTTGTGATCCATATAGGCATTCATGGTTTTCTTGCATTAAAAATATATGTTTCAAGAATGAACTACTGCATTTTAGAAAGAATTGGGATTGGTCTTGAATTATAGTGATCTGTGAATGGGTTAATTCTGTTGCCATGGCAGCAGAGGCATAAATTCAGTCAGGGCAACCATAACTTCATATCATAGTAAAGGAACTACTGCAGTAAGTCAAAAGGGGGAAGAACACACATCAAACTTATTTTTTCATTCTAAAAATATTTATTGTCTTTGTCATATATATATATATATATATATATATATTTAAAGTTTGTTACTATCATTTATTCTCACTATGTCCTTATTGTGTAATTTTTCTATGTAGTTTTTACTGCCTTTGTTGTATGTGTTATATTTTATCCCTCCTGTGAAGTTTATAGTATCACTATACATATTTTTGTTCTTCTCTGTAGATTTAAATGCTTTCTTGTTTATTAGTTTTCTAATTGTATAGGTTCTTGCAGTTATTCAAAGTAGCTGGAGAAGTCCTGATCTAGGCCTTTCTCCATACAACGTCCATACTCATACTGGGTTTCTTAAACACCTGATGCTAAGAACTGGAAGGTAATATTTTCATCTTTTTAAAGTAACAACATTTATCCATAAATGGTTACTCTGTTTTGAAGATTTGAACCATCTCCCTCTTGCTTTTGAATTTGAGAGCACAGATGCCTTTTTATACAAGCACCTCTCTTTTTCATTCTTTTTTTTA
This sequence comes from Dioscorea cayenensis subsp. rotundata, assembly GCF_009730915.1. Classification (NCBI taxonomy): domain Eukaryota; kingdom Viridiplantae; phylum Streptophyta; class Magnoliopsida; order Dioscoreales; family Dioscoreaceae; genus Dioscorea; species Dioscorea cayenensis. The sequence continues at coordinate 19,609,614 of NC_052487.1, read as the reverse complement.
AAAAAAGAAAAGGTCAGTTCATTTTCAAGAATGGTTTTGCCTAATGCCTAAAATTTAGTTTCACCGAACTTTTATGGGTAAAATTCCCAAAGTTCATATTGTGGGTGGTTCCACATTAGCATATAGGAGTAAATTTCAATTAAAAAAACCCCCAAGAACCAGGTATAAATTTCTCAACTCATCACCAAAGGTAACACTTGAATAGGGAAAATGTTTTTCTAATATTGATTCATCATCTGTGAAGCAAGTATCTATCTTGATGTTGTTTTAAATTTTTAATGGTTCTGCTTCAGCTTGATATATAACAGGCAACTTTTGAAGAAATAATAAAGCATAAATAAAGAAAATGGGTTTGGTTGTTGTACTTGATATATTTTGTACATGTATCATTTTATGCATGGTTGATTTTTTACATTGGCCAAAGATAAGAAATCACATTTGCTTCATAGTCTTTGTTCAATGATTCCAGTAGAAGATGATGTTCATTGAGTAAGAGAGTTCCATTGCCATAGATTTAACGGGAGTGATCTTATTTATTTATTTATTTATTTTAATTATTTTGATCAAGGATCAAGGCTGAAATCTTTTCATCTAGCTACTGTGATAATGGTGAAAAAGTACCGTTTGAGAGTAGATTTAATTTATGAGTGTTGTGCTTTGTGTAAGAAAATTCTTCATAAAATGCTGAGCGTATTTTTAACCTCCTATGACATATTTTGTTCACTTGTCTTGGCTAGTTTCTGTGTCATCATACTGTTTTCTTGTTTAGGATTTTTAAAATAAATAAATAAATAAAATTAAGATACAATTTTTCTTGTCTTTTGGATGGTCTAAGTAACTAATATTTATCTTTTCTTTCAGAGATGTCAGGACAGGGCTGCCAGAACTCATGGTTAACTTTGTGACATCAAGCTACAAACCTGATCTATTGGAGCCTTTAGTCAACAAGGTGTCAGCTATTCCTGAAGTGGTATGTAATTCATGCTTTTTTTTTTTTGTTTATCCTTAGCAATCAATTAGCTTGTGAGTTCATATGCCCGCTTAAGGCATTAATTTGCCACTTAAATTATATTTTAGGATGAAGCAAAGATATGTGTTTTACTAATTGACTAATTGACTTTGGAGAAAGAATGTCGATCTGCACCTGCCATTTGAGCTGCTTGCATTAGCATGTCATCCATTTCTTTTGAAAAGAAATTTTTAGACCTTGTTGAATAATAATATATATTATAAAATTTGTCGATGAATCTAAATTGCTTTTGTTGTGCTATACTATGGATTTTTTTGCGAGGGTGAAGAGTTAAGGCATCATCAATCTGATTTGCAACTAATCTTTGCACCTAGTTTGCCTCTCACAGATTTGGTGTTGTGATGTCTGTTTTACTTATGTGGATAGGTCAGTATCATGAATAATGTGAATACTTCTGTTGGCAATACATCTGTTGGGGAGGAAGAATATATCTTGTATGGGAAGTCAACAATCACCGAGATCTTGAGAGGACTTACATTTCAGATATCCGCCAATTCCTTCTTTCAAACCAATGCCCACCAGGTTCGCTACATACTAAAAATCATAGTAATTTTTTGTGTGTTAGTTTATGGACTGTTCTGATCTCTCAGCTTGGCTTAAATTCACTGTAGTGTGTGTGTGTGTCCAGATTCACTGTAAGATGGAACTTGCTTTTCCTTAGTATCAAAACAAGGTGTTATTTTTTCCCTTTAGAATCTGAAAGTCCTAAAGTCTGCTGCATTTGATGAACTTATGCAGGCTGAAGTACTCTATAAACTTATTGGGGACTATGCCGGACTTAAAGGAGATTGCTCAGAGATTGTCCTTGATCTTTTCTGTGGAACTGGTACCATTGGTTTGACCCTTGCCAGAAGGTAAAGATTCTATTTCTAACTCGCCCTGGCATTGTGTCGTAAATTCATAAAATTCATAAAATGAAGATTACTTTAATTCCAGGGTAAGACATGTTTATGGCTATGAAGTTGTGGCTGAGGCCATCTCAGATGCTCGTCGAAACGCTGAACTCAATGGCATCAATAATGCTACCTTTGTTCAAGGGGATCTTAACAAAATTAATGACTCATTTGGAAACAATTTTCCTAAGCCGGATATTGTTATTTCAGGTACCATTTTACTGAAACTTTCTTTCATGTTAATTATTTGTCTGTTTCTTCTTTGTATTGAACCCCACAAACTTGACATGCAGGTGCGCCATTCATGTAAAACCATGATTAGTTTATGATTTACTATCACTAGGGGAAAACATAACATGGGTTTGTCGCCTCTAAAAGCTCTGTTTGAAGTTTAGATTTTTTTCTTTCTTTCTCCATGCCCACTCTTTTATGTAAATTATAACAAAATAATAAGCCTGAATGTGTGGTTAGAGGTGGCTTTAGTGAGAGTTCCATCCTGGTATGGTCTGAGCATGACAATATGCCCTAGTGGTTTAATTGGGATGTGGTTTGTAATGTTCTGAGTTAAACTATAGTTAAATGGATTACACAAAATCTACAAGGTTTTTTCAGGCTTCTTGAACCCTTCTAGCAATTAGGATGAGAATATATTTATTTGGTAATTATTTATTCCCACCAAAACACTAATGTATCTTTGAATATCATTGCAGATCCCAATCGTCCGGGCATGCACTTGAAGCTGATTAAGTTTCTCCTGAAACTTCAGGCGCCACGCATCATCTATGTTTCTTGCAATCCAGCCACCTGTGCCCGTGATCTCGACTACCTATGTCATGGTTTGGTATGTGATGCTCATACAATTGCCTCTTAATTCAGCTTTGTAAATGGAGAATAATGCTCAAGTTTCATAAATAACTCTATGCAGGGTGATCAGGGTATTTCTGGATGCTACCAGCTGAAGAGTGTGCAACCTGTGGACATGTTCCCTCACACTCCTCACATAGAGTGTGTCTGTTTGCTTGAACTTTTTTGAAATCAGGCACTTATAGATGGCTGGTTTGCTCTTTGTTGTGATATTAACTCATGCTCTTGTTGATCAGGCATTTCTTTGATTGGTGTCTGTGCTAATCCATTGGAGGAATATTGTAATTCATGAATATTGAGAGTGTGATAAGTAACATACTTATTTATAGTCATAATATTTAATGTTATGATCATGCACTAGTTGCCTGTCTATGCGGCATGGTCAGCATGAAGTTCTTATTCAAGACAATGACCTTCCTTTTCTGCTTTTGATTTTAGCAACAGAAGGCTGAGGATTGGCCTGCCAGATTACTATTCTTACACCAGGCCTATATTTCATGTCATGAACACTGAACAGAGGCAGGAAAAAAATGATGACTAATTTGACCAATTCACATGTTCTGGAAATTACTCCTTTTCTTCTTTATGTACCTTCTCTATTCTTTGTGCTAGGAGAGGAAGCTTTCTTTAGAGTTTTGAGATAACCACTGTCAAACATCATGGTTACGGAGCTGGGGAAGACGGTTGTTTTATTAGCCTTGCTTTGTATTGCTTCAAGGATTGGGGTGGTGAATGGCAAACGGAGCATTCCATCTCAGGGGAAAGAACTTGAAGTGGAGAAAAAATTGAAGTCGCTCAACAAGCCATTCATAAAAAGCATTAAGGTCCTGTATCCTTCTTTAATTTAATTATTGGCTTATTCAGGTGATGTCTCCATATAATCTTTCCTTCAATGATCTTACAGAGTGGAGATGGTGATATCATAGACTGTGTTGATATCAAGAAACAGCCAGCATTTGATCATCCTCTGATGAAGAATCATGTTATCAAGGTCTGGCATTCTTCATGTGTATATTTTTACATATATAAATTTTACTGAAGACTGAAGTTTTGGCTAGGATAATTGGCCTTTACATTTTATTGTTCTCCTAGTTTAGAACTACAACGTAGTTTGCCTTGTGAGTAAGCAGAACAATTCTTTTTTCAATGCCACCTTAAATAAGAGATGGAATAGGGTTCTTATCTACCAGAAAATTTTATTATGCTGCAGAAGTTTCCCAGTATTCCAACAATGGGTGCTATTTCTCCTGTTCCACCAAGGCTGAATTCTTCAATGCCCTTCTCTCAAGTTTGGCGCAGGAGTGGGAGCTGCCCTGCTGGAACGATTCCGATCCGCAGGGTTCTGAAATATCACTTGCTAAATTGCTCTTCCCTTGCAAGATACGGGATGAAAAATTCTGGTATGGTCATGAAGCATGGTTTTCTCATTCACGGTCATACATTTGCATTGGGATTAGAAAATAACCATTCAGTAAGTCTGTTTTTTCAACTTCTTAGCTATACATACATTCTTTTTGCTGGGTAAATCATAGTATAATCAACATCAAAAAAGAGCATTCTTCCTCAGAGGAATATGGCTTCTTGTGTGAATCAGGTTGTGGTGCTGCACATTGGAGGTTTTAACTTTCTTGGAGCAAAAGCGTACATTAATGTGTGGAATCCTCCAGTTGAAGCTGATGATGAGTATACCACTGGTCAAATTTGGTTAAAAAATGGACCTGTAGATAACTCGGACACCATTGAGGTTGGATGGATGGTTAGTCTCTCCATCCTTTACTTCACAGTTAAGATTAAAATACACAATAATAGTTTCCTCTTCTTCAGGTTAATCCTTCTGTTTACGGCGATAGGCAAACCAGACTATTCATATACTGGACTGTGAGCTTTCTGCTATTCACATATGCATTATTCTTCAGTACCAAATGTTAATGAAATCATTTGAACTAATTGTCGCCATTTGATGTGGTAGGCTGACTCCGGAAAGTCAACTGGCTGCTTTGACCTACTTTGCTCTGGTTTCATTCAGATGAACAGAGATGTAGTTCTTGGTGGCACTATCACGCCTATGTCTTCATTCCACGGGCTACAATCTTACATATCCTTAGAAGTTTTCAAGGTAAGAAAAATTAACACTCAACAAACTTTGAATCAACAAAATAAGGATACAAGGTGCAATGAAAAGGACATCACCTTTGAGCCAAATTTATGAACATATATTTATGACGTGCTGTTGCATTGTGAATATCTGCAGGACCCCAAACAAGATGCATGGTGGCTGACATTTAATACAAACATTGTCATTGGTTACTGGCCAAGCAAAATCTTCAACCACATGCAAAATACTGCAGGGACCTTGCAGTGGGGCGGTGATGTCTACAGCCCCAGGATGCACACCGGGGGCACAGCCACCGGCATGGGCAGCAGCCACTTTGCATTCGAACACTGGAGTATGGCTAGCTTTATCGCGCAGCCCAGGATGATGACAACCTCATTGGCTTATGAGTACCCCAAATCTGCAACTGTTGTTGCCACGGAAATGAAATGCTATGCTGGAGAGATCTATTCCGAAGGCTCCGGCGAGGAACCATTGTTCTACTTTGGAGGCCCTGGACTGAATATGTTCTGTCCTTGAGCATGCAACGAAGTTCTTCTGTTGAAAGACATAGACTGTGACTTCAAACTTAGGTTTTATTAAGATGAATTGTATGGTAGCATTATCCTGGTCTATCATGTTGGAATGAAGAATTATGTGATGATCTTTAATGTTTTCTTGTCTTTTGCCTCCAATAACTTCTATATAATGTGTTGTTAGATTCTAAGATTTTATTTTTATTTATTAATTTGATTGCTTGCTGAAAGCTTTTCCAATCGCTATAGATAAATGAGTCTGTAGACTCAAGTTCAAGTTGTTTGATTGATCATTAATTTAGGACATTTATTTTGAAAGAAGGAAGAAAACAATCACAGCAATCTATGGTTCAATTGTACAATCTCACTCTAGTGGTGGTATTGTTAGCTGTCCTCAGTGAAATGGTGGAAAAAGGCGCAATCTTTATCCGGGGAGAGAAATTCAAGTGCAGATGAAGCCTTTCAGGTAATGCCTCCTCTTTCTTTTCTGTATCATATCATCACCGCAACTATATGAATTCTTTGCAATTGTTGGCATGTGTATTAACTTTAAGAAGTGCTAAAATTAGAACCTGAAGGAATTTACAAGTAGTTGGTATTTGATAGTCTTCTGCTGAAGATAAAATTAGTAAGGTCTAACTTCTTCACATGTAGCTATTCTTCTAGTCTCTTGGTTTTTTTCTGCAAGGATACTTAGCATTTTTGCACTAGACCTTAAATTAGCAGCTTCTCTACCTTCGAGCAGTTGAGCATGACCAACTTCCATGTTTATAATAAGATGGCTTGAAGTCTGTACGTTTCTTGAATTGGTTCTTGACTAAAGCCCTTCAAACGCATCTTTTAATGCACAACTAGGTAAATGATGTCATGAAAATAATGAAAAGAAGAAACTCAAAAAAATCATATGCTTAAGCCAAAGATGAAAAACATACATCTAAAATGACTACTCAACCAAATTCACATGTGCTGTTCTGGTGCCTCAGAATATTTTCATGGTTTTTTCACCAATTGTTTTTAGGCAGGGTTTAGTTAGAAATAATAGACGACAATTATTGTTATCATCTGTCTGCTAGCTAATTAGAGGTAAAAGTTTGGATAATACCCACAGTTATGACAGGATTTACCCCCATAAGCTTCTACTGGACAAATAATATTATAATTGTTGGTACTTAACAAGGCAGTACTATATGCTAGTTGGAAATATTGACCATTTATTTGGAGAGCGCATGCAGTTCAAGACAATATATATTCCTGTAAGCTATTATGTTTCTGAAGAAATTTTATGCATCTGCTCTTCTAAAGGATCAAATTTTTCTGGCTCTCTGACATCTTGATTTATATTCTCTATTCTGTTGGCTAGCTCAGGAAGCTTGCTTAGAGTTTTGCTCATGCTGAGGACAGTGGAAATAATGGTGGGGTTGTTAGCCTTGGTCTGCATTGCTCTGAGCAGTGGAATGGTGGATGGTGGAAGGAGCATTCAACCTCTGGAGACAGAAGATATTCAAGTGGAGAAAAAACTCAAACTGCTTAACAATCCTTTCGTGAAAAGCATCCAGGTTGTCTCGCCTTGTCTAGTGCCTTATCATCACTTTAATTGGGCACATGCTTTGGAACTCTTGTCATACTCATTAATGAAGCCTCTCTCTTTCAAAAATACTCTTTTGTTCTTAACTTTAATTTTAATGGTTTTGTAGAGTGAAGATGGAGATGTCATTGATTGTGTAGATATCTACAAGCAACCGGCTTTTGATCATCCACTGCTGAAAAATCACACTATCAAGGTCTGATTTTCTTCACACTTTTCCTTTCTTTCTCACAGCTTTATCAAGGATTATTTACTTTCTTTTGGTTGAATATGAACTCCAAAATTTTAACTTACAGCTCAAAACTAGAGCTAAACTGTCATTTCTTTACATGAATGGAGAAGTTTTAATATCCTACTAAATTTCAATTATGCTCCAGGTTTCTCCCAGCTTTGTTCCAACAAATGGTGATACTTCTGCTTCATCAATTATGAATTCGTCACTACCTTTTTCTCAAGTGTGGCACAAGAGTGGTAGCTGCCCCAATGGAACAATTCCAATCCGGAGGATTTTGCGACAACATTTGCTCAATGCCTCCTCCCTTGAGAGATATGGGAAGAAACCTATGAATATAATCACAAAATGTGATTTTCATATTCTTGATTATACGTTTGCTTTGGGAATACAGCATTACCACAGTGTAAGTCTTTCTAATTTACCTTCAAAGCTTTATATTCCTTTTCAATGTGGAATTCATAAAACCCTCAGTCTAAAGCATCATTTCTGAAATGAACTTTTAGATTCATATTAAGGTGTTATATTTCTTATGTAACTAGAAAAGAATATATTTCACTAAAAGAACATGGCCTTTTCTTCTGTGAATTCAGACTGCAGCACTGATCGCTTCAGGTTTTAGCTACACTGGAGCGAAAGCGGACATTAATGTGTGGAATCCTCCCGTTGAAGCAGATGATGAGTACACCACTGGTCAGATGACACTGACAAGTGGACCTTTCAATAACTCAGACACAATTGAGGTTGGATGGATGGTTAGTCTCTAAATTCCTTGCTTTCCCATGAAATGAGATGATTAATGCTTGTATACTGCACGGTGTGGAAGTACATAACATGCAGCTTTCTTTTATCACAGGTAAATCCTTCGGTTTATGGAGATAGGCGAACCAGATTATTCATATACTGGACTGTGAGTGTCGGTTATTTGTTCATATGTGCAATACTGCTTCATTCTTACATGTTTATCAATCATGTGTGCTAATTATTGCTGTTTAATACCTAGAATGACTCTGGGAAGTCGAGTGGCTGCTTTGACCTCCTCTGCCCAGGTTTTGTTCAGGTGAACAAAGACGTACTCCTTGGTGGCGCCATAGAGCCTACATCTTCATATTATGGTCAACAGTATGTTATTCCTCTGGAAGTTGTCAAGGTAAGACTAACACCGAGTAGACATTGCACTCTCTGAGAAGCATAAATTAAACCGGCAACAGAACATTATACAGAAAAGAAACCTGAGAGGAGAGAACTTTATCATTCATTTCCTTTTCTCCATTTGCCTTTCCAACTTGGTTTACTCATTGAACCAAACATATGAAATCGATGTTCTTTTTTATTTTTTTATTTTCTTTTCTCTTTGCCTTTATTTTCCCTCAATTAAAGCATAGCCTCAATCAGTTTTAGAGAATTGCAAAACATTCACACACACACACACACCCCAAGGAAGGGAGAGTTAATACAAAAATATATTGCTGAATTTTGGACATCAGGTTTGATATATTGCTGCATTATGGATATCTGCAGGATTTCGAGCAAGATGTTTGGTGGCTTATCACAAGAAATGAAACTGATACTCTAACTATTGGCTACTGGCCTTGCGATATGTTCATAAGCATGTACCATATTGCGGAGATGTTGATGTGGGGTGGTGATGTCTACAGTCCAAGAATGCACACAGGACGTCACACTGCAACAGCCATGGGTAGTGGCCACTTTTCAAGCGAGCACTGGAGCATGGCCAGCTACATCAAGCAGCCCCGCATGAGGGATTACTCTATGACTTACAAGTACCCTTATCCTTCATCCCCCTTCACTCTGGAAGTGGACTGCTACAGCGCAGAAAACTACGCTGAAGTACTTTTCACAGAGCCATTATTTTATTATGGAGGCCCTGGACGGAATTTATATTGTCCATGAGCCTGCAAACTGCAGCGCTAAGCGCTGGTTATCACAAACTTGAAATACCCAGTTGTTAATGCTGTGTTCTGTTTTTGTTTGTTTTTAAATTAGTTGGGATTTATAATAAAACAATAGCTTAAAATGCAAAATCTCGTGCAGTTCCAAAGGGCAAGACTGGTGAAGTTAATGTTTTTTACTTTATGGTAGGATGGTCTGCAGATTTCTTATGCTGCTCAATTCCAACATGCAAACAAAATCAGATGTTTTAATCAAAGACAGGAAAATGCATGCATCTCAAATGACTGCTCAATCCAATTCACATGTTCTGTTTCTGGTGCCTCAGAATATTTTCATGTCTCTTTTAACAATTGTTTGAATTCTAAACAGGCTTTTGTTATGTTCTGTTTCTAGAAACATTGCATATATACCAAGGATTTGGTGAGTGCCTTAAGACTTCATCTTTAGGTTCTTTATATATTACTGTAAGTTTTTATATGTATCAAGGATTACTCGGTAGACTTTATCAGCTTAACGCATATTCTCTATTTTGTCTTGCTTGAAGATGCTGCTGTCGAACTTCATGATCACAAGAGTGAAAGAGATGGTGATTTTCTTAGTGTTGCTTTACATCGCGTCGAGCAGTGCAGTAGTGGTTGGCAAACAGAGCAATCCATTTCCAGGGGAAGAACTTCAAGTGGAGGCCAAACTCAGACTGCTTAACAAGCCTTTTGTTAAAAGCATCCAGGTCTGTTTCTTATTTCTATTATCATCAAAGTTTTTATTTTAGTGTATACTCACTAATTTTTTCCTTTAATGATCTTACAGAGTGAAGACGGAGATATTATAGATTGTGTCGATCTCTACAAGCAACCAGCATTAGATCATCCTCTGCTGAAGAATCACTCTATCAGGGTTTGATTTTATTAGACTCACAAATTTCAATTCTAGACATGAATGAAAAAGTTCCAATCTTCCAAAAAACCTTCTCAAATTTTGTGCAGATATCTCCCAGCTTTGATCCAACAAATGGTGATTCTTCTACTCCGTTGATACTGAACTACTCACTTCCGTTCTCTCAAGTGTGGCGCAGAAGTGGAAGCTGCCCAGATGGTACCATTCCAATCCGCAGGGTTCTGAAACATCACTTGTTGAATGCTTCCTCCCTTGAAAGATATGGGAAGAAAAATACAAATGTGATCACGAAACGTGATTTTCGCATGCTAGAACATACATTTGCAGTGGGAATAGAAAATTATCACACTGTCAGTATTAGTTAATTTTGTTTGAGCCATACAATACTTTTGTTTTTCTTATGCAACATTATATCCTTGCGACGAACTTCTGTCTCTTTTCTTCTTTGGTTTCAGGCTGCAGCACTAATCACTGCAGGTTATAGCTACATTGGGGCGAAAGCGGACATTAACGTGTGGAATCCTCGTGTTGAAGCTGATGACGAATATTCCACTGCTCAGATTTGGCTGAGAAATGGACCTTTTAATAACTCTGACTCCATTGAGTTTGGATGGATTGTTAGCATTCAAATTCCTCCTTTTTGCATTAGTTTCAAAGGTTCACACAATGACAGCTTCTTTTTCTGCAGGTTAATCCTTCAGTTTATGGAGATAGGCAAACCAGATTATTCATATACTGGACAGTAAGCTTTCCTTGTTATTCATGCATACATATATAAATGAATAATCTATAGCTAATTTCTTGCGTTTGATGTCGTAGAATGACTCTGGGAAGTCAACCGGTTGTTTCGACCTCCTATGCCCTGGTTTTGTTCAGGTGAACAAAGATATACTCCTTGGTGGCACTATCTATCCTACATCTGCATTCCATGGACAACAGTATCACATCTCCTTGGAAGTTGTCAGGGTACATTCTTATAAGACTGAGCATTCATTCACATACACATTCAAATAAAATGCAGATATCCACAGAGCTTCTTGTTGTATCATTTACTCACATTCACTCAAAAAAATATACACAGGACTTCGACCAGAATGTCTGGTGGCTCATCTCAAGCACCGACAACATAATGATCGGTTACTGGCCGTGTGACATCTTTAGCTACTTGTACAACATAGCTGTGATTGTGGAGTGGGGCGGTGATGTCTACAGTCCGAGGATGCATCAAGAACCTCACACCGCCACGGCAATGGGAAGCAGTAATTTTGCCTCTGATCACTGGAGCTTTGCTTGCTTCATCCACCAGCCAAGGATAAAGGACTACTCCATGACTTACAAGTACCCTTATCCTTCGTTCCCTTTCACGCCAGACGTGAACTGTTACAGCGGAGAGAACTACGCTGAAACGCTCTTCACAGAGCCATTGTTTTACTTCGGTGGTCCTGGTCGGAATCTCTACTGTCCATGAACTAGTTCAACTCCCAAAACAGAATAAAAACAATTCAGGTATTATATACAACTCAGAAGCTACATTTGACATAGGTAATTTATCATGAACAATTTGCCTCTGTTAAATGAAAGTCTATTTGCAACCTCTGATGAAGAGCAATGCTTGTTGTTCCATTCTCCTTTCCCTTCTCCTCCATCTCCAGCTCCTCCCTCAATGGTATCGCAGCCAAGAATCTCTTTATGAACTCTCTGCAGCATTCCTTTCCCCGGGAAACCAATTCTTCTTCACTGTCATCTCCATTGATCTCTGGCAACTGGTACATCTCTGAAGCCTCATCAAACTCTAGAATGTAAGCCTTGTTGCACCCTTCATACAATCTCTCACCCAATGTGTCAATAATTTGATAAACATTTGCTTCTAACTTTAGCACAAAGAAGTGGTCATTCCAACTCACAATGTACACCTTCTGATCACCTTCATGAATCCCCTCGGTAATCTCTTCCCATATATTATCAAATGACATTGCACCTTGAAGTGATTCAAAGCTCTCTGGCTGGAAGAAACCAATGTAAGACTTCTCTGAGACAACATTTATTGGTCTCACTTTTGCTTCCAAGATTGTTTCCAGGTCAAAATGCTTGTTTGGGAATTGCTCCACATATGTTTTATTTCTGCAGAGTTTCTGCCACTCTGATGAGCCTTCTCTTATCAGCCTATCAAATTCAATTCTTGTTGGTGTGTTTAACCTTCTTCTGTGTATTGCATCAGTGATCACTGCCACCAATGTAGTGCATGCACTCTCACCATTAGCACTCTCATCCCGCTGATCAATCGACGCGAAGAATGTCTGAATTCTGAGCTTCGTTTGCTTGTCTCTACTAATGTATTCTCTCTGCTCCCATCGTCCAATCGGATCCTCTTCTTTTTCTTTCTGAATAAACATATATGATTCATATAATTTAGAATTCATAGTTTGAGTGAAACTATCAACTTTGGAAGTTAAACGGATTCATACCGTAACACAATTGTCGATTTCTGCAACTTTTTCATTCACATTTTCACTGCTATTCTTCCTTCTTTTACTCCAGGAAAACAATTTATGCTTTGAAGGACTTGATCCTCCACTGTTGCTGTTGCTGGTACTGGTACTACTTGCATTGAATCTATCTTGTTCTTCATTTAACTTTACAAAATGAGATGAATTCATGTACTCAGTGTCCATTTGACCTGAATTATATTTATCATCTGGTTTTTCTGCATTTCCTTCCTCCAAACTGAAAATTACCTGAAAAATCAACAACATTAAGAACAAAAAAATGCATAGAAAAACCAGGATATTCATATCATTATTCATTAGAAGAAACTACTTACATAGAGCAAAGCATTGCATGATAAGTTTTCTGTTCTTATGATAATGGGAAGAGTTTTTCTCTGGCCCTGAAACTCTGTTTCCTTTCCTCTCACTTCCACTTTGTAGTTACAAATCCATTCTGCAAGGTTTATTTCTGCACTTCCAACTTCTTCTAGTGGTTTTCCCTTCTTCCTTTCTTTTTGTGTTCCCTGCACAGCATGCCATTTCAATCTTTGATCAATTTCTTTTTTATCATCATTAACAGTATTAGAGTACCCAACAGTCTCACATCGGTTAATTAATTTTGATAAATATCAATTCAAATATATAATTCCAAGTTCTATATCCTATCAACTTAAACTTTTGTATTAAATCAAATTCTTTCTTCTCTGATCAATGTAAGATGTGTTTATATTCAGCGTTTTGCAAATAACATTGTTGATGCTTTAGCAACGACAGTCTATTCTATATCTGAGCGCAAGTGCCAGGATGGTGTTATTCTCAACCATGTTCGTATGCTTTTCTAGTGATTAAAAAAAAAAAAAAAATCTGAATAATATATTTAGTTTGCTTATAATATTGTAAGAACTTTATTTGTCCAGTTTGTTTGCATGACTAATTAAAACAGACTAACTTTGCAAGTTAACTTAATTCAAATAGGTCAAAAAATACAATCTAGTTAAACAATTTCTATGCATAAACACTTAAAAGAAACATTAATTTTCCCTCATTCAAATCTATACAATTTTTTTTTTCTTCCAAACGCGTACTCTAACAATTGACTAGTTCAAAGTCAAACAACCCAGTCAAGTCAACGGTCAACTGTGACAACTTAGATGCAATTAAAAAAATAAAAATTAAAAATTAAAAAAAAACAAAGAAAAAAAAAAGGTTACTATTAACTTACGTAAAGAATTGAGAAGGAAACTTCCCAAGCAGAACTAGAATCAGGATTGAACGGAAAACTCAAGTTCTCATCCCACACGGCGGCGCCACCTCCGTCCACCACCCGGTCGCCGGAGACATTCTTAACCATTTTCTTTGATCTCTTCATTCCTCGAAAATACGAAAACTTTTGCTCTTTTCTTTGTAATGAATCCTTCCATCTAATCTCCACCGCGGCCACCCGTGTATCTCCGGCGCCACTGGCCGGCAAAACTAGCCCTTCAACTTTCACCACCTTCATAATAACATTACACTTCTTCTTCTTCTTCTTCTTCTTCTTCTTTGTCTCCGGTGATGTCGGTGCCGGTGACCATGGAGACCATTTCATCACTTTGTTTACCACCATTGCTTCAACTTATCTTGGTTTATATGATCAATATGATTCTAAGTATAATTTGAAGATATATATATATATATATAGTGTATGATTTCTTTGGGTTTGGAGATGCTAAGTCAACACGGTTGAACAAGTCGCACGTGCGGGAGGGAGGTCGCGTGTGGGACGCGTTCATTAATTGTAGAAGGTTGGATTATTGTTTTTCTAGATGAAGATGATGATGATGATGTACATTGGAGTGTTCTTGTTTGGTTACTTAGCGTTGGTTGATTGGAGATTTTATTGGATTTGAATGACACGTTGTAGCCAACTTTGTGGTTAAGTAATCTAATAAAATGAATGAGTGGTATTTCACTTTTATTAATTGTAACTTATTTGTTGTTGTTTTCTAATTTATTTCTTTTTTTTTTAAATGAATAATTAGTTTGATTAGGAAAAATAGTTTAAAAAATTGATAAATTTTTAATTACACTGCCACCAACCACCGAGTCTTTTATTACATTAGGTGCTTATTTAAGAATGACCACAGTTCAAATCCTAAAAATCACGTAAAGTTAAAGACATAGAAATGTTGATGTATTAATTAGTATATTTCCGAGTTCTTTTAAACAGGAGATGCATGTTGTCTATTTGTCTAAAAAAAATTATTACACTTTATTTTTAGAAATTTTTCATAATTTTTTTTTCTTTACTAAGTGATTATTGGTTATCAACTTGGGAATAAAAATATATTGGGATCTTTTGCTGCCAGTTTTAAACCACAATATATTAAAGAATGATAAATCCTATTTTAATTAAAAAAGTTGATTGCACTTAGTCAATCAAAATCAATGTGGTTGGTTTATATATACAATATGAAGCATATTCCAAAGATGAATAACCTTTGATTTAAAGAAGAGACAAACTAAAGTTTGATTGCATTTGTGAGAGGGAGAAAATGGCTTCATTTGTCACCTTCAAATATGGTTGTCATATGTTTTTGGACTTATTAAAAAAGTTATATAATAAATTGATAAGCACAATACCAATTAGATGCCATATGATACTTTGATGAGTTAAAAAAGATTTTAAAAAATAAAAATTAATTTGTTTACTTTTTTATGTCATATGACTCATATCCATTCATCATGCTGAAGCCAACAAGATTTTAAGATGAATTCTAATTTTTTTTATCATATAAATGGTTTTTTATTATAAAATAACAATTTTAAAAGTAAAAATGAATTCTTGAATAGCATATTAAATTGTTTAAATTTGTACAAAATAAGAAATTAGATATTTTAATATTGTACCAATAATAAATTCTTTGTTTTAGTTAAGTTTTTTTGTCCTTCTTAATTGTGATTGTTCGGATATATATAGCTTTAGAGGATGTTAAATATTCAAAATTTTAATTAAATATAATTAATTGAATGCATTTTAAGTTTTTAACAAATTCAAGTGGAATAACTTTCCACCCATTCTATTTTGCTCATTTTTTTTTTCTATGGCAGATCTAAATAAGGTGCACAAAAATAAAAATAAGCAAGAACAAACAAATAATAAATCAAATACATTCAAGTAAAATAAAGATAGCTCCAATATATAATTTAATATTAAACACCATATATATTCAGCGGCCATATTAATTCTATTTCATTCTACTTTACCTATCCCTTCAAATGAAATAATTTTATTCCTTTCTACTCTATTCTTGTTTCTTTCATTCTAACCTATGTCCAAACAAACCACTCCAGTAATATAATCTAATATATTTAATTATAATAACTTTATCCACATTCTACTTTGCATTTTATTCTTAATGTTTTTAGCCTATATCCAAATACCATAGTTGGAAAAAAAAAAGAAGAAGATAAATCCAATACAATTCAATATTAAACCCAATATATTAAGGAATATAGTTTTTAAATGAGAAACCACCCCGTGATCTACTAGTAACTCTATAGAGTGTGTAAAGAGACGAAAACTCAAAATCTTACTTATCGTATTGTTTTACACATTATTTATTCCAAACTCAACATAGTGGAGTATTGTTTATTCAATATATATTGGATTTTAGTATGGATCTTTTGTGTGGGATGAAATTGTATTATTCGTCGATCTAGAGTTGCATGGCTGGGAAATTTATCATTATGAGGCTATGATCTTTGATATATCATTTTGAATATATATGGTAACTTATCATTGCCCAATATGGTAGCTCGTCTCACATAATAAATCTTCAGGGCTTGTTAAGCCATGATAACTGGTGCATTTTTATACATGTCTATTTTTTTTACGACAATGCTTGTTACTTTTATAAAAAAATAAATAATAAATAAAATAAAAAATAATTATATTCTATTTTTTTATTCTCTATTTCTCATAAGTTACACCCAGCATTAGATGCTGACTAAGAAAATATTCACTACAATCCTATCTATTTACATATGATAATTTTACTTCCATTCTACTTAATCTCTAATTTGTTCAGTTTTTTCAATACCTTACACAAAAACATCAAAATAAATGTGAAGATATCATTTATAGCATATTTTCGTATTATATCCAGTATAATGTTAACTATTTAAATACCATGACTTTATCCCGTTCAACTTTATTTATTATTCATCTTTTAAAATATTTACATAAAAACGTATGAATATAAATAATAAATAAAAGTGAGGCTAAATTCATAGCTTATATTCGTATCTTATCTTTGTTCTTTGGAATTACACTTTTTTGTTTTTACAAATATGACAAATATAATCAGGGCTTGCGTATAGGCCAGAAACTGAATGTCTAACCAGTACACCTTCATCCAATGACACAAAATTTAAGTTATAAGTCTGAATCCATGACTGAGAACTTGTTATAATCATTTTGTATAGTGAAACTTGAATTTGAAATCTTTTAAATGTCTCACACCAGAACCTTTTACAGTCGGCCTAATGCTGGCGAACCCGTTTGGCCTGAATCTGAGTTTGTACATATATCCGAAAAAAAGTAGATTAATTCTAATTCTAGATTTTATTTTGATAACCCTGAAATAGCATAAGATTAGAAGTACTGGGCCTTGGACATAAATGGGCCGGCCCAATATAGAAGTAAGGACAGGTTAAGGTTACAGTGTTCTGGCGGTACAAATGGTAAATAAAAACCAAAATTCTATATAAGCCCTAAAGCAAATTATTATTCGCCCTTCTACGCTGCTTTCTCTTTCTCCGAAAGCAGCGCCGCTCTCTCACAGATCTCAAAGGTTTTTTTCTCTCAATCTCTGCAGGTAAACTTCAGATCGCTTAAAGTTCTAATCTTTTCTCCTTTTCTTTCTTTATTTGTGGTTTTTTTTTTGGTCTAAGATCGAGATTTGCTGATGAATTTTTTATTTTTATTTTTTCTATTTTGCGGTTTTTTTTTTTGTTGATTTTGTTGTATGTTTGGTTGATTCTGTGGAAAAGATCATGTTTTTGTGTAGATTTTGTGTGAAGATTGTTGATGGATCATATCTGAATGTGTTTGTGGAGTTTGAGTTGTGAATTTAGGGTAGGTGCTAAGTGATGTTTATATGTTGTCAAGATTTGGAAAAGAATATTAGGGGTGGTGGTTATTTGTGGTTTTGGTGGATCTTTGCGGTTGTATTGGTCTCTTAAGGAAAGGCTTGCTTTTTATGAGCATGTGTAGAGAAATCAAAATCTATGTTTTTCTTCTAGTATTCTTTGGAAAAAAGTAACTTTGCTAAGATTGATTGTTGTGGATTTTGACAATGCTGCTGTATATGTGCCTAGCGTTTTTTATGCCTTTTTTTTTTAAGTAACAGGTCCCTCAAGCAAAGCAATTGATAAGCTTTTTCTCTTTCAATGAGATTTGTTGGGGAACGGAATATGGAGTATATGGGATTGGTTTTGGTCGTATCATTAGAATCTCTGGTTTTATCTAATTCATTTCTCTTTGATAATTGGAATTTTTCTTGCTAAACATTAAGAAAAATACATTGTTACTCTGCTAGTCATCTCTAGAACAAAATTAGGGAAATCTGCTTCCATCCGTCATCAGTCACAATGCATACTGGCTATTTTAGGTAGTCAAAACATAAAGTCTGTGTTGGAAACAGTTTGATCCAAATTCCCATAGGTAGTGTCTTCAATAAGACTAATTGTTGTTTTTTATTGAAGTTTGAGTCAGAGCGGAACTTGGTTTATATAGCTTGTAGTATGTGGAATGCTCATTTGGGTGTTTAACTTCATTTGTTATACTGAGATTTCAGTAATATGAGTTCCTTTATTGTTATTGACTGATATTCTCTTTATTTAAAAATTAAAACATATTATAGATTATAATCTGTTTTATCTTTTCTTGCTCTCTTTTCTCTTCTCTCTTCTCTGTTGATTTCCAGCCACCCAGACTTTGTTCAGCAGCTCATCGTGAAGTCTATTAGAGTTCAATCTGAGTTCCCTAACTAAGTTTCAATAGGATTATTATATGTATTTTTAGAGCTGAAATCTGACTAGAATTTGGTTTATTTGTTCTATATATGCATAGGGTATACTATGCTTTTGTGTGTGAGATACTTATTAGGATACTGGGCATTATTATATTGAGATATTGGTGATATGAGCTTCAATGATTGCTATTTTATATATATATTTATCTATAACATACCATTTATTAAGATATCCTTTACTTTTTCTTGCTCCCTTTCTGATCTACTTTGATTTCCGAGAGTTTGGTCTTGATTACATTATTGAAGCTTTTGCTAGAGTTTCTATCACTGTCTTACGTATGCTGGAATTGGTTATCAATCTCTGTTACACTTGATTGTTGGTTTTACTAATGCAATAATTGTTTTGGTCCACTGGTTGGCACATGTCGCAAACACCATATAGAAAAGTTTTTAAAACAAAAATGTTAATTCTGGTTTTGCCTCTTGCTCTTATTACAAAATAGGAGTGTCAACTGTCTACTGGCTATACCTTTTCTACAGATGCTGTATCATTCCACTGTTATCAAGTCATTATCCTTCCCTCTTTTCTGTATAATGGTTGTTCATATTCTAGTTATTTTGGTAGTGTCAGTTTATCTTTTGTTTACTCAATTGCTGCTATAATTTGATACATTGTGTTTATTTAGATATTTGATGTATCCTATGATCTTCAATACTGAAAATCTGTAAATTTTATTTTATTTATTATTTATTATTATTTTTTTTTGGCTTTGATGTGTATTGGTTTACATGTCCTTAGTTTGCTTATTGTGCTTTGCTGGTCTTGCATAAAAACTGGTCAAATATCATACCTAAGCATCTTGTGTGCAGACATGGCAGGAATGGCACCAGAAGGTTCACCATTTGATGCGCGCAATTATGATGCAAAAATGAATGACCTGTATGTCTCCATCCATCCTATCTTACTATGTGCATGTTTTTCTACACCCTCGTCAGTGTGCTGATCTTTCAGCTTATCTAAATCTTGAATATGGATGATTGCAGGATTACAGCAGAGGGTTCTCAGTTTTTCACTACCTATGAGGAAGTTTTTGAAAGTTTTGATGCAATGGGACTACAGGAGAACCTATTAAGAGGCATCTATGCTTATGGTATGTGGATAAGATTTGTGCTTTTTACTTATTAATCCTATTTGTTCTCGATCCATTGTAAGCCGTGTGAAGTATAATGTGCTGTAATTTCTTTTCTCTAGGTTTTGAGAAACCATCTGCAATCCAGCAAAGGGGAATTGTTCCCTTTGTCAAGGGTCTTGATGTTATTCAACAAGCACAATCTGGAACCGGGAAAACTGCTACTTTTTGTTCCGGTATTCTGCAGCAGCTGGACTACGGGTTGGTTGAATGCCAAGCCCTGGTTCTTGCTCCAACTCGTGAATTGGCACAGCAGATCGAGAAGGTCATGCGGGCCCTTGGTGACTACCTGGGTGTGAAAGTTCATGCTTGTGTTGGAGGAACAAGTGTACGTGAAGATCAAAGAATTCTTTCAGCTGGGGTTCATGTGGTTGTTGGGACACCTGGCCGTGTGTTTGACATGTTAAGAAGGCAATCTCTTAGGCCTGACCAAATCAGAATGTTTGTGTTGGATGAGGCTGATGAAATGCTTTCCCGTGGCTTCAAGGACCAGGTGTTTTTCAGCCTAATACTTGATATTCTTTTCTTTTAATCTAAGATTCCAACCCTGATGTATCATATATTGGTTGCAACTTGCATGTTAGGAAGAATTTTGAAAAGGTTGTATCAAATTTTGCTTTAAATTTTTTTATTTATATATTCCCGCCTCAGATTTAGTTCTAATTTTGGAGAGAGAACTAAAATCAATCGTTAGTCATGTTTAGGTTGCCAATGCTTTTCCTGGCATTGACTTTTGTCTTTTTTAAGTCAGTAGGTTGATTAGGCTTCCATATTTGTGTTTTTATTTTTTCATCCATGGAGGAATTTGGCCTTTCAAATTATTTATGTTAAGATTGATTTTTTGGTAAATCTTTGTTATAAAGTAAGTCTCAAATTATATAATTTGGAACGTACATAAGATATTGTAAAATGTGATTTATTCGACGACTTGTTTCAGCTGTCCTTATTCTCTTTTGCGCGATTAAATCCTTAAATTTTATACCTAATTTGCAGTCTGTGATTGTGACTCAGAAGTGAGCTATGGAATCACATTTGGATAGTCTCTACTTCTCATTCAACCCTGCTTTTCTTCAATTTCGCTATTTCTAAATTTGAAGTAACACCTGTGAGTCAGGTGACTTCTGTGGTTTGATACCAGTGCCTATTTGTTCCTGCAAACAATGTGTCACATGCAAATCGAAATCTAGACTAGTTACTTATGTGTGCATTTTATCCATTCGATCTTTGGCACTTATGCTGGAACCATGGTTATCTTAGTCTGACAAATGAAGCTTTTCTGCAGATATATGATATCTTCCAGCTTCTGCCTTCAAAAGTTCAGGTTGGGGTTTTCTCTGCCACAATGCCTCCGGAAGCCCTCGAGATCACCCGTAAATTCATGAACAAGCCAGTGAGAATCCTTGTTAAGCGTGACGAGCTTACACTTGAGGGTATTAAGCAATTTTACGTCAATGTGGAGAAAGGAAGACTGGAAGCTCGATACTCTCTGTGATTTGTATGAGACTCTGGCTATTACGCAGAGTGTTATCTTCGTTAACACCAGACGCAAGGTTGACTGGCTCACCGATAAGATGAGAAGCAGGGATCACACCGTCTCTGCTACACATGGAGACATGGATCAGAACACCAGAGACATTATTATGCGGGAATTTCGATCTGGATCCTCCCGTGTTCTGATCACCACCGATCTACTTGCTCGCGGTATAGATGTTCAGCAAGTCTCCCTTGTGATTAATTATGATCTGCCAACACAACCTGAGAACTATCTTCATCGTATCGGACGAAGTGGTCGTTTCGGGAGGAAGGGTGTCGCCATCAACTTTGTCACCCGTGAGGACGAGAGGATGTTGTTCGACATCCAGCGCTTTTACAATGTCGTGATTGAGGAGCTGCCTTCCAATGTCGCCGATCTCATCTGAAGTTCCAACGAGCTTCACTCGTCAAAATTATTTAATACTTGTCTTCCTACTTTTAGTTTGTTTTCTTATTGTCGAACTAGTTGCCGAGTATTTGTTTTAAAGGATAAGGGTTTGGTTTGCTTGAAAGCATTACGACGCAACTGATATTGTTTGTTGTTCGTCTGATGTTCCTACAAATTTTCATAGCTACTACGCTGGCACTATTTTATGGTTTTGATAAAACTTGGTGGCTTTATAGCTCTATTTTGTTCATGTCCAATTTAGATTGTCTTTGTTTTGATGTTTTTGTGAAATGGATGGTTGTATTTATTTTATAAACTCAATGTGGTAGTTATGTTTCAGCTTGATTTACTTTTATGTGGAGGAATCTGTTGGTATTTGCTTTTATTGTGATAGTTTGTTGTAAAGATATTTATCTTGTAAAAATGCTTTTTTTTTTAAAAAAAATTAAACTTAATATGAAGATAGATGGAGAAGACATGTTCAAATAATCACATGAAGCAGTTTCATGTTTTCCAATATTTTTTAATAAAAAAGGAGTAAGATATATGGGAACAAAAATATATTTTCAATTTAATTGATGCTAATGGTATGTGGCACGATTTTTTTTTCACGAATTTGTCACACTTATGTGGTAAATGAGTTTTTCTCTTTTAGTCAGCATATATTAAAAAAAAAAATTGAATCCTTGATTTCAAGGCTGACAGCCCTAATTTCTTAAGTTTTTTAATATATACTGATTAGAGAGAGAAACTCATTTGTCACATAGATTGACAAATTCGTGAAATAAGATCGTGCTATCTAGCATTACTCAAAATAAATAAATAAGAGTTAATAGTGTAATAATAAATATATATAATAAATATATAATTTTTATATTTTATAATAAAGTAATCTATTCTCTATACATTATTAAATAATAATAGTTAATTTTATATAAAAATGTTTATGTGCAAAGAAGCGCAATTATGGTTTATACATGAGAAGGGAAATTAAAAAAAAACTCATGTTTGAATAGGTTAAATTTTTTTTAAAAATTAGAGTAATTTTAAACAAATTTAAAAACAAATAAGTTTTAAAAAAACTTGATATTTTAAAAATAACACTAATTTTTTTAAAAAATATTTTTTTAAATTAAAATCTTATAAGTATTTTAAAAAAATAAATTGATAGTATTTTAAAAAAATTGCTATAAGAACCCCTATAATTTTTAATAAAAGATTTTTGCTAAAATCCCCCAAAAATTTTAAAAAAAGTATTATATTTTTTTAGGTACTGACTCAACAGTACTTGATGTAATGACTCCAGAGTCTAGTACTATTTTGATGAATAAAATGGCCTTGCTTCATTGCGTTAATTATTAAAAAAATTAAGGCTAATTTAAAATATATAAAATATATATATATATATATATAAATTTAAACTCCAGTTTTAGTCTGATTGGGACTTGGACTGGGTTTTTTTAGTCCTATATAAGCATGGCATATACCACCTTTTAGAGTTATAAAAACATCATCAAGTTATTGGGCACTTAATTACAACAGCAAGATTAAGGTAATATGTATTTCAGTGATTAATATTTTCAGTAATTTTATTGCTAAACCATGCTAGATCACTGTATTAATCATATATAAAACAATATTAGAGATATCTTCTGTCCATCATGACATGAAGTCTGTCTTAGTGTTTAATTCAACTTCTCTGGTTTGATTTATAATAGGATTAAGTTTTGTGTTTGAGTATGACTGGAACTTAGATCATATAGCCTATATATATATATATATATATATGCATGCCATATGCTACCTTTTACTATATTGAAGAAATTCATCATTGTAAGAGCAAGCTAAGTTTAATTTCAGTAATTGTTATTGAGTTTAATTTTTTTTTTGTCTTATAGCTTTCATGTAGATAAGTTTAACTTTGTATTACTGAAAGATCGGTAGAATGGATTATGATAATTTTTTGTGAGCTAATGTTTAGATGAAACAATACATTGTAGATCAAAAAAATCTCATTAGCTTTTTCTAGCTTTCTTTTTCTCTTTTACTTTGATTTCTAGCAGTCTAAAATCTATTAAATTGTCAGTTTTACTAACACAGTCAAAAAAATTCTGGTTGGCAGAGACATTGCAAGAATGGCACAACAAGGATCACAGTTTGATGCGCAGCAATTTCGATGCCAAAATGAATAACATGTACTATTTCCTCAGCTTGTCTAACTATCTGAATAATTTTGTCTGCTCCTCTTTTGTGTGATCTTACATTTTGAATTTGGACTTAATTTGTAGGCTTTTGGAAAAAGGCGCAGATTTTTTCACTGAGTATGATGAAGTTTACGACAGTTTTGATTTACATGGGACTGCAGGAAAACCTCTTGAGAGGCATTTATGCTTATGGTACATTTACAAATATCTGTTCATTTACTTATTAATTCTACTTTTCTGATACAGCATTGTGTATATCATGTAAATTCTAATATAATGTTTACTTCTTTTAATTATCAAGGTTTCGAGAAACCTTCTGCAATTCAGCAAAGAGGGATTGTTCCTTTCATCAAAGGTCTTGATGTTATTCAGCAAGCACAATCTGGAACTGGAAAAACTGCTACTTTTTGTTCTGGTATTCTGCAGCAGCTTGACAGCAACCTGGTTGAATGCCAGGCTCTGGTTCTCGCTCCAACGCGTGAATTGGCAAATCAGATCGAAAAAGTCATGCGCGCACTTGGTGACTACCTGAATGTGAAAATTCATGCATGTGTCGGAGGTACAAGTGTTCGTTCCGATCAAAAAATTCTTTCAGCTGGTGTTCATGTGGTTGTCGGTACACCCGGCCGTGTTTCTGACATGCTAAGAAGAAAATCTCTCAAACCCAACTACATTAAAATGTTCGTATTGGATGAAGCCGATGAAATGCTTTCTCGCGGCTTCAAGGACCAGGTATTTTTCGTACTCGTTACTTAATTCTCACAAATCCAAGTCCCAAATTATTACATTGAACTATGGAATCACATTTTAATAGTTTCTGCTTATCAATCCACTTGTGTCACTTTTCTGCAGATATATGATATCTTCCAGTGCATGCCTGAGAAAATTCAGGTTGGTGTTTTTTCTGCAACAATGCCTCCAGAGGCTCTTGAGATCACTCGAAAATTTATGAACAAACCGGTGAGAATTCTAGTTAAGCGAGACGAGCTAACACTTGAGGGCATTCAACAATTTTATGTCGACGTCGAAAAGGAAGATTGGAAGCTTGATACACTCTGTGATTTATACGAAACTCTGGCCATTACTCAGAGTGTGATCTTCGTCAATACAAGACGTAAAGTCGACTGGCTCACCGATAAAATGAGGAGCAGGGATCACACAGTCTCGGCCACTCACGGCGACATGGATCAAAACACAAGAGATGTTATAATGAGAGAATTCCGATCGGGATCGTCCCGTGTACTGATTACTACTGATCTGCTTGCTCGCGGGATCGATGTTCAACAGGTTTCACTTGTGATCAATTATGATTTACCAACACAACCTGAGAATTATCTTCATCGAATCGGCCGGAGTGGTCGGTTTGGCCGGAAAGGTGTTGCCATCAACTTCATTACTAAAAATGATGAAAGAATGTTTTTGGACATGCAACAATTCTACAATGTTTTGATTCAGGAACTGCCTTCAAATGTTGCAGATTTAGTCTGAAGTTTCATTGTGTTTTTCTTTTGTCTGAATTAATTAGTTTTTTTTTATGTTTGTTTTCTTCTTCTTAGTATGATGGTACTCTAGTGTCTAGTCATGTTTAAGTTTGATTTCTATGTTTTGAACTTGTGGTATGAATTTAATGGTTGTTGTGTCTACTTAATGTCTTGGATTTGCATCACTTATTATTATTATTATTATTATTTTTCCGGTCTTTCACCTACCAGTTTCTTAATGATCATTCGAACTTAAAATCACTTATTTTATGTATAAAAAAAAATTGATAAAATTGTCTTTATAACCTTAGACTTCCAAATCTATTTCTATCTTAATTAATCAATTATTAATTTTTGCGATCAAAGGTATAATTGAAAAAAAAGTTATTTTTCAATGGTATAATCATAAATTTATTTAAAAATTATAAAAATTTCATTTAAAAATTATAAAAATTTCATGCATGAAAAAATTGGTAAAATTATATTTTTAACCTTATACCTCCAAATCTATTTCTATCTTAATTAATCAACCGTTAATTTTACGGTAAAGAGTATCATTGAAAAAAAGTTAAGTTGTTTTTCAAGGGTATAATCATAATTTTTATTTTATTTTTGAATTTTATTTAAAAATTATAAATAAACAGAAGATTTGTAATCATGGAATTAAGGAGTTTGGACTTACTTAAGATTTGAAAATTATTTATGAGGTTAAATCTCTTTTTAGAAATTATTATTATTATTATTATTATTTTTTTTGGTTCAATTAATTGATAGTCCATTCCATGATTTGATAATATGGCAAAGTCCACACTAATCATTCCTCTCAACAACCAAACTTTTTATTTATTTATCTATTTATTTTTTATATATCCCAACCAGAATTTGTTTATTTGCTTACAAATACCGTACAATTGTCCCATTTTTTATTTTTATTTTTTATTTTTCTTAATATTATTGCGTCTGTTATTGAATTTTGTTGAATAAGACCTCTCAATAATCAATATCACTAATATTTAAAAAACCCCAAAATTCTTGTACAGATATCCATCCAATGATTCCAATCACAGGTGATTAATATTGATATTTATTTTTGGAAGAATTTACATCGTAGAAATATCGATGATTATTATTATTATTATTATTATTATTGTTAATAAATGTGAATAATCCAGCTCTTAATTTTGAATTTTTAGAGAAATAAAATACCAAAATTTTCTATTTTAAGGATATATGTAATTATCTATTTTATTTCCAAATTTAATAAAAATTAAAAATATTTAAAAAATCTCAATATATCTTCTTTATAAAATCAATTGTGTTTTTAAGTATTGTTTAAAAATTTAATATCATATGTACACTCTTGAAATATGATTTGTCTATATTTATAAAAAAAAAAAAAAATCATAAAAAAATTTCTAAATTTTAATAAATATATTTTTCGGTAGAGTCTACTTATAGATATGGTTGTAATATTTTGAAAATTAAGAAAAATTTATTTTATGGCCCATTTTTTAATTAATATATAAATATGTATATATATATATATTCATAATCAAACAAAAAAGTAAAACAATAGATTATGTTTAAAATAATTAGGGTGTTAAATGAAATAATGAAAATATAAAAAAGTTCAGGGATGTATATGCAAAACGAAATAACTTTAAATGGAGGTATTCAGATGAATAAAATTCTCGTATCGAGATTGGACCCGTATTCCGAAAGGCATGAACCCGCCTTCTTCTTCTCCTCTCCTCTTCTTCAACCTCTCCGCAATCCAAGCCTTTTTGATGCTCGAGTTCTTCGAAATCCCTTGCCTTTCCATCAATCTTTGATTGTTTTCATCGATTCCCTTCGATCGGGGACCAATTGGGTTGTTAGATTATACTTTTTGGTGTTTTTTTGGGTTTTTTTTTGGGGGGTTGAATCTTGGATTAGGGTTTCGTATCTTGGATCGTGGATATGGAGTCGCGGATTGGGAATAAGTTCAGGGTTGGTCGCAAGATCGGGAGTGGTTCTTTTGGGGAGATCTATCTAGGTTTTGAGTTGTTTCTTTTGTTTGGTTTAGGAGATTTGGGGAAAATTCTTCTCTTTTTTATGGTTTTGATGCGTGTTTTGGGTTTTCTTGCAGGTACTAATATTCAGACGAACGAGGAGGTTGCTATTAAGCTTGTGAGTGCCTGGCTTTGGATTTTTGCTAGGGATAATGCATTCTTCTTTTTATTTTCTCCTGAAAATAATTAGGGTATCCGATGTGTTTCCTGGTGATGGTTTGTTATTGTTTCGATTTTTCCAGGATCATGCATTTAACTTATGTTTTTTTTATTTTTTTTACTTTTTTTTTTTAATTTTTATCCGTTGGTGATGGTTATACATGCTTTTGCGTGTCCTTTTTCTTGGATTAAATTAGAACTAGAGTGATCTTGAATGTTAGATATGGATCAGATTTAAATAGTAGATGATTGTCAGCGTCCAGGTTCCTTGCTAGAAGGATTCAGTGTATGAGTATGCAAATAATGAAGGGAATTGAGCATGAATTTGTCTTAAAATTAGATAACCTATAACAGGTTGTTAAGATCTATTCTGCCCTAGAACAACATCTGTTGATTGTATTACGCTTTTGGATATGTGCTATGATACAAAGTTCCCAGGTGCTAAGTTAATATCAGCTAATTTTCTTTACTGGGTATTGTACATGGCCTGGGATTGCCTTTATGTCATTGCACATCTTATGAAACTGAGTAAAGATAACTGTAACCAACCTATCTTCAAACAAGCTGATTTTGCACAAGTTGAGTTTATTTTTGGTTGGAAATGTAATTAGTCATTTTCCATGTCTTAAATCCCTTTCTTTCTTATGGAATCTAACATCAGGATATATCTGATTGCTAAGTTGATTATTGTGCAAGCTTGCCATGCTAATGGAATGGCTTTTACCCTTAGTGAGAATTTGATGACATAAGTAAGTTTTGTTCTTATTGTTAGTTTTTCTTTTAATTTGTACTATGCTGTACAGCTTGGTTCATAATCTTTTTAGAAAAACTAAGATCATTTTTATTCAGGGTAGAAGTACTTCAAGTAGGTAACATAAAGATTGGTGCCTATGCTTATTGCTATGTGAATATAATGTGTTTTTCTTCTAATCAGGAAAATGTGAAGACAAAGCATCCACAGCTGCTGTATGAATCAAAGCTGTATAGAATGTTACAAGGAGGAAGTAATACAATAATTTATATATATATATATATATTTGTTGAGGATCTTTTTATTTTTCTGTTTATCTATTTTCTCACTTATGATTTTCTCAGCTGGTGTTCCAAGTGTCAAATGGTTTGGAGCTGAAGGCGAGTACAATGTCCTTGTGATAGATTTACTAGGACCAAGCCTTGAAGATCTTTTTAATTTTTGTAATAGAAAACTGTCTCTGAAGACTGTTCTCATGCTAGCTGATCAGATGGTTAGTTCTATTATTATTATTAAAGTGAACAGTTACTCATTGTTGTTGTGATTGTTTTTGCCATTTATGACGTCTCAACTGTTTTGTTAGATAAACCGGGTAGAGTTTGTTCATGGCAAATCTTTTCTGCATCGGGATATCAAGCCAGATAATTTTCTTGTGGGCCTCGGGAGGCGAGCAAATCAGGCATGTTGAGCGCTTCATCACAAATTTCTTTTCTGGCTTCATTGTAACTCAGATTTGAGTGTTACCTTTGCTCTTTGATAGGTTTATATTATTGATTTTGGTCTGGCCAAGAAATATAGGGATTCTGCGACTCACCAACATATTCCATACAGGTAAGAAATGGTGGAAATTTTTCTTTGTCTTCCTGGTTGGCATCTGATAGAATTCGGTCAGGATTGAACATGAGATCCGTAGTTGATTTTTGACATTAGTATTATTGTTTCACTTGTGTTATAAGACAAATATTGTTCAATGTTTTATCTGATTATTTCAGTATCTACATTTGATCCAATTTGGCTATATTATTGAAGCATTTGGCAATTTGATGGTATCAGTTGTCTGTTGTCCTAATTGTCAAAATCTCAAGACAGTATGGAAGATAGGCATACTGTATGTTTGTTTGGTGCATGTTAATAATATCTTTTTGCTTACTGTATGTTTGTTTGGTGCATGTTAATAATATCTTTTTGCTTTTTCAGAACTTTGATTCTGATTAATACTGTCATGAATGCAATGCATTATGTATTGCCAAACTTACTTTAATATCAAGGTTCCATGTCCATCAGATCATCACTTATTTCATTTCTTAAATTGACTTGCAAATTCTCTTGTGGATGGTCTCTATCAAGGAGATATTCCTGAGATTCCACTCTAATTGTTATTAATCCATTTCTCTGTAATTCGTGTCAATACCATATACTTTTGTGGTTCATTGAATCATTTGTTATATTATGCATGCAATAGATTTATATAAAGTTCAAGATTCAATTTGAGTGAGATTGGTCATCTTATATATATATATATATATATATATATATATATATATATATATGTATGTATGTATGTATGTATATATTTTATTGGTAAATATATCATTACTTGCAAATTTGATGGTTCTATTTCTTATTACTTGCCTGATTTTCAATGCTGACTATGCTGATGTTCTATTCATGACATATGCAACTTCTAAGATTCATGTTCTAATTTAGTTTGTTGTCTCTATTATTCAGACAGTTTATCTGTATAACTTATGTGTGTTCCGGTCCTTGATAGATGAATCCTTTTAGCTTTTGCAAGTTCTGTGTTCTGTGATGACGTTGTTGTTATTATGCTTCAAGTAACATGAGTGCCTCTTCTGTTAAATTTTGTAGAGAGAACAAAAACTTGACTGGGACTGCTAGATATGCAAGCATGAACACTCATCTTGGCATTGGTATGTGATGTTGCTAGTCTGTTTGATTTATAATAACTGCTAATCTAAAATTTTTTTGGTTATTAATTTTGCTAAGTGCGTTGTTTGTATGCTTCTCCTAATATATATTTATAGTTGGAAATTGAAACATTACTTTGTTTTGCATTTGTAACCTCTTTCTTATTGTTTGGTTTCTAAGAGCAAAGCCGGAGGGATGACTTGGAGTCTCTTGGATTTGTTCTTATGTATTTCTTGAGGGGCAGGTGTGTTTTTTATATTCATAGATATTGCTAAATAGCTAAGGTTGTTGTTTTACATACTTAGCTTTTCTCCTTTTCTCAGTCTTCCATGGCAGGGTCTAAAAGCAGGAACTAAGAAGCAGAAGTATGAGAAAATTAGTGAAAAAAAAGTTTCCACTTTGATAGAGGTAAATTGTTTCACTCAGGAAGGTTCTTTTAGATGTTCAATACTTTGTGTGTTTGCTATTTGATGAGATGGAATTTTATTTTTCAGGCATTGTGCCGTGGTTATCCTTCTGAATTTGCATCATATTTCCATTACTGCCGGTCATTACGTTTTGATGATAAACCTGATTATGCATATCTTAAGAGACTTTTTCGTGATCTTTTTATCCGGGAAGGTATGTCTCTTATTTATAATTTCATTGCAGCTAGATAATTAAACTTTGAAACTATGGACTGCCTTTTCTTATTTTTTATATCACTTGTGAATTTTTGCCTGCAATTTATATTGTTGATTTTCCTTTTTGCAGGTTTTCAGTTTGATTATATATTTGACTGGACCATTTTGAGGTATCAGCAGTCGCAGATGGCCAATGGTCCTCCACGAGCACTTGTAAGACTGGCTCAACAATTTTATTTAGATCATGCGTGTTATTTATTAACATTTCAGTTATTCTTTGCTTTACAGGGGGGTGGTGCTGGGCCTAGTGTTGGAATGTCACCTGCTGTTGCCAATGTGGATCTGCAGTTAGGTAATCTCCAACTTTATAATTGACTGAATTTAGCAAATCTGTAAATTTGTCAGTTCCATCAGCATTACTTAGCTTTTGTTTCAATTAACACCAAAATGAAAGGAGCTTAATGTTTTCCACCATGTTTGGATATGGTCTTCACCCTCCAATTCCCTCTTATTCATTTCTTTCTTTATTTTTGGCATTTTCATACACTTTCTGATCTTCAGGCTATATTTTTCAAGTTCTGTAGTTTTTGGTTCAAGGCTTTCCTAATTCCATTTTTTTGTTAGGTGGTGAGGAAGGACGAACTGGTGGTTGGTCTGCCGTGGATCCTTTTCATCGTCGGATTTCAGCTCCAGCTGTAAGTGCTGGCAGCTTATCCAAGCAGAAGAATCCAGTTGGAAATGAATCAGCTTTTAGTAAAGATGCTGTGGTGAGTCACTTTTGTTTTTGTTCATCTTATCGTGGTCCCTATTGTTGATATTTTAATTTGAGATGGTTTAGTGCTACTCCCTTGGCTTTATGGGTTTGTGGAAGCATTTTTTTTTCTATTGGACAGATAACATAGCAGGTCGTTATAAGTCACTATGTATGTTTTTTGTGACAGTGTTGTCCAGATGGACAGATGTGATCCATATTATATAATCTTTTGTAGCCGACATCAATCTTGCTGCATGAATAATTGCAGCGAAAATTATTTAATTTATTTTAGTTTGTACTAAGAATTATTTGAACTATACAATAACCATTATCACTATTAATGTATGTGGGGGCCATTTAATGATAAATTGCTGTTGTATTCCGTCTCTTCCACAAGTTTTTGATGTTTCTAGAGCTGGTGCCTTAATGGTGCGCTGAGCATATCCTGACACTTATGCATTTTACATGTAGTTATCCAGTTCAACTTTTTTGGGGCGGTCAAGCGGGCACTTAAGGCGAGCTGCTGTTTCTAGCAGCCGAGACACCATATTGGGCTCTGAAGGAGAACTGTCCCGCATTCGAGCTGCTGAAGCAAGCTCTGGAACTTTCCGCAAACTCTCTGGTACTCAGAGAAGCCCACTAGTTGGGTCCGCAGACCCCAAGCGTGCCTCATCTGGACGACAACCCTCAAATGCAGCAAATTACGACCCTGTCCTCAAAGGAATTGATCATCTTAATTTGGATGACAACAAGTTTCATTAGGAGCACTTGCCCGTCAAGTGCTACAACATATGCTTTGTTCCATGTAAAAATACTGAATACCGGAACACGAATACAAATCCAGATTGTTCTTTAGTTTTAAGTTCTAGCGCTAGGAAGGCCATTCGGTCAGTCTAAGGACCAATGTCTTTCAAGCCAAAAGAACATGATGGTGGGTGGAGTTGTTCAGTGGCCATGTTTGCTGAACCATGGCAAGGCTGTGTCTATATCTTATGCTGAGTAGAGTTACACCCGTTTTCTTTTTATCGTCTTATTTATCATTGTTTGATAGAGATAAAGGCCAAATGGCTGGCAAAAGTTCTTCAATTCAATTGCATACTTAGCAGGAAGTTCAAGGACACGATGTTTTCGTTATTTATATATGTTTTTTTTATTTTTTTATTTTGTAATTTGTAATGTTAATCTGCTTGCCTGATGATGACGGCAGCAACGGCACGGCGACATTATAATTGAAAACAATTATTCATGGCAGACATGTAGGGGAATTTGATGATAGTGCAGTGTGTTTTTCAGATCAGGTGATGATGATATGGTTGTGCAAGTGAGAAACAGCACAAAGTTTCAGCAAGTGAATGTCTTGTGACTGGTTAGCAATTGTCATGAATGGTTTGTGTCTCATGGTTGTTCTTAGGAACAACATGCAGGGGCCACCTTGTTCTCCATATGTTTGTAAAAAGGGAATAAAAGAGTAGCAGCAGAGAATTAGAAGAAGCCCCCACAAAGCATCTTCTTGAATTTTCGGTTTTTTTCCGGGTTGTGGATGATTGTTGTTCTCAGAGAAATGGCAGCTAAAAGATTGTCTATGGGAGATTCGGTATAAGATCGAAGATGAAACTCAACTCATTTGAGTAATTGTCGTGTGTGTTTTTCATTTAAAAAATAATGATATATGTTAATTTGAAATTATTTATATTTTTTGAAAAAAATTGGATAAATTACTTAAATTATATTAAAAATATAGTTGATACAGATAAAGACAGGTGAAGTACAAAAAAGAGGGGAGCGAAAGAAAAGTACAGGAGATGAGTCACACCGAAGGGATCGTTTATCCATAATAACTCTATTTAGTATATAAAACTTTTAAATGTAATTTTGTTTTTTTTATTTTTAAAATATTTAATATGGTACAACTTATAATATGCTAAAATATAATCACTTATTATGAGATTGGCAGAAATGAATGAATTAAAATAATTTCACATCATACTTTGGAGCCATTCTTTACCAAGAAAATTAAAAATAAAAATAAAAATAAAATCTCAAAAACAACCTTTGTTTTGTTTAATTGTTGTCATCCAGAACAAGTTACTTCCAAGCTAAGACAATATTATTTAGATTTCAGCAATCAGACAACAAAGATATCTGATGGACAGTTTAATGCCCATTTCCATGGATTCATACAAACAAGTTGATAACCATTACAACCAAAAATTTAAAAATCAAAATGAAATGAAAAAGAAAAAAACTTGAGATAAATTTCTGACATTCAGTAATCTAAATGCTCAATCTCCCAACTCGTGCTTGGAGCAACTCTTTCATGCAATGGTGTGTATTCCTGCATAAATAAATAAATAAATCAATCAAGAAATAAACATAATTCATAGATTTTAATTAATGAAATGTACCTCCATTTTAATCAAAAGTTCCTTTGCTGTTGCAGCAGAAACAACTATTTTTCTTGCACTTGGTTTGATAAAACCTTCTTCGACGCCATTATCGAATAATGCCAGCAAGAAATTATAATAACCATCCACATTTAACAAACCAACCTTCATGACAAAATAAAAAAATATATATATAAAAATTTCAAATTTATTCTTTTTTTTTTTTAATCTTATAATGTGTATCATATGCTATTGAACTCACTGGTTTATCATGAATACCAAGTTGTGCCCATGTTATCACCTCTAATAACTCTTCCATTGTTCCATATCCTCCTAAAATTTTTTTTAAAAATCCAAATCTTAAAATGGAATATATATTACACTTCAAAAGAAAAGAAAAAAGAAATTGATTGATTAACTGCAGAATAAAAGAGAAAAAAATTACCCGGAAGAGCGATAAATGCATCGGATTGTCTAGCCATTTCGGCTTTTCTTTCATGCATATCAGAAACTGGTTTCACTTCACCAACAGATTGGCCAGATATCTTCAAGAATTCATAAATTTCTTATGTTCATATTCCTTCCAATTTTCAAACAGAAAAAAATATATATATATATAATAAAATAAAATTATTCCATACCTCTAAAGGCATTAGAGCTGTTGGTATGACCCTAAACACAATAAATCTTTATATATAAGTATTCTATATATATATATATATATAATAAAATTAAAAAAAGTTGAAAAACTTTGAGACAAGAACAAACCCAAGAACATTACATCCTCCAGCATAAACAGTTTGAGCTATTAAACCCATCAGTCCCACACTTCCACCTCCATAAACCAAATTCAATCCTCTTTTCACCTGACAAAAACAAAAAAACAAAAACAAAAACAAAAACAAAAACATTAAAAACAAATTGAATAAAGATTAAAACAATGATTTCATAAATAAAAGAAAAAGAATTAAATAACCAGTTCATGGCCTAATTCAAGAGCAGCATCACTGAAGACAGTTCTGTTGCCTGTGTTGCTCCCACAAAACACACAAATTCTACTGAACTTACTTTTCTTCATTCTTTACAATCAAAAGAGAAATTCTCTTTATTTTGGATCAAACCCAAAATAGTACCACTGCCAACCTTTCTTTCTCTTCCTTTATATAGTTATGTACACATGAAATGAAACTCTCTTTGTTTATCATAGATTTTTACTTACCACCCCTTGAAATAAAGATAAATTTTATACAAATAGAAGTTGTTTTACTTTTACCTCAAGTTAAAACAGTGCATGGAATGATAAGTAATTTAGATATTTGTTAGGGGGTGGAAAGTAAAGAAAATCTCTGTTTATTATTGGTGTTGGGTTTGAAGTCTGAATTGGAGCATGTGATATTCTTCCATTCAATCACTGATGCATTGTAATTATTGGATAACTTGTTGGCCATTTGATCAAGAATGAGTGGTCCTTGATTTAAGAGATGAGAGATCTATATGTATCAAAGTACCAATGTACTAAAAGTCTAAAACACATCCCAATTTACAAACAGGACTAATTATTAAGTTTTACTTTAGAAATAATCTTTGTTTTTTTGTTAATAAATTATTGGAATATGTTAAACTTGCTTTGTT
This sequence comes from Dioscorea cayenensis subsp. rotundata, assembly GCF_009730915.1. Lineage (NCBI taxonomy): Eukaryota > Viridiplantae > Streptophyta > Magnoliopsida > Dioscoreales > Dioscoreaceae > Dioscorea > Dioscorea cayenensis. The sequence goes on along the minus strand of NC_052487.1, from coordinate 19,573,992 downwards.
GTTAAAATCTATCATGAAAATTTAGTTTCATAATATTAGTATCTTTTTTTAATCAAGCAAAGGCAAGGCTTGTTAATTAATGTTAACACGTAGTTTTTTGTTTTTTTATGAATAAATTAATCAAAATGTATTAAGAAAAAGGAAGTGATAATAAGTATAAAAGTCAGGGTAAGTACATATGGTACAAAAGAATCATGTCACGCAAAACCACTAAAGATGGTTAAGTGACCCAATAATGACAAGAGAGAAGGTTGAGAAGTATTACAGAGCTCTCAAAAAATGAGGGTAGCTAAGATTAAACTTGGATCGAAAGAATTGTAATTATATTTTTTTTTTCTTTGTCTAAATGACATGTTTTTTTCTGAAGAAATGGTAAAAAAAAAAAGGCAATCAATTTACTGAATGCTTCACCTTAATTTTGCCAAATGGTTTAGGATTTGAATCATTTGCATGTTTCACCTTATTGGCAACTATTTATTTCTTATCATAATGAAGTGACTTTTTTTTTATTCACATTTGATTTTTAAGATGCAAATCCAACTCATATTATTTGAGAACAAAATGCCAAAATTCAAATTATTTGATCCAGAATATATAATTACTTTACTATCTTGTTCAATCAACAAAATTTTTTTTTTACCATGTTAGTATTTCATGATTTCTTTTCAAAAAGATATTTTAAATTAAAAAAAAAACATGTTTTAAATTAGATGTTAAATGACTAAAATAATTTTATTTCTATTAGTTATCTTACCCAATATTAGATTATTAATTACTCTAACAAAATTCTTTCCCAAATGACATGATTAATTGTTTGGAAAACAGAGAATTGAAGTGCTTTCTCACTGACAAACAACAACAAGAACACATGGCACTCTGCTCCATTAAAACCAACCCATTCTAGTGCACTATGAACACTATAAAACTTAGTTGAATTCTCATAATGTCTTCCCACCAAATGTCCATCACTACATCCCCCATTCATGGGGTCCTCCAATGTCTTTTGTTCTTTTCTAATCAGCATCTCTCCTTGGAATCTCAACTCTCCATTAAATTTTTATTTTTTATTTTTAATTTAAGTACTTGTCTTTATCTAACTGCTATATAAATTACAAGAAGTATCAGATATAGCATGAACTTTGTGGTGTGTCTCAAATCTCAATGGACATTGAATTCATCATGTCTTCTTCTTATCTCTATACTCTCATGGCCATGGCTTTAGGCTTCTTTGTTTTCTATCTCTATGTACCTTACTTTGCTGTGAGAAAAGTCCCTGGCCCTCCTGTCCTACCATTTGTAGGAAACCTTCCCTTGCTTGCCAAGCATGGCCCTGACTTGTTCTCTCTTCTTGCCTCCAAATATGGTCCCATTTTCAGGTGTGTTTTCATTGTTTCTGATCCCTGTCTTTTCTTTTTATTATTATAGATATTATAGAAACAAAGTACTAATGAGTGTTTTGTTTTCAGGTTTCACATGGGAAGACAACCACTAGTAGTAATTGCTGATCCTGAACTCTGTAAAGAAGTTGGAATTAAGAAGTTCAAGTGTATGACTAATAGAAGCTTGCCTTCTGCCATTTCTGGCTCTCCTATTCATCAAAAGGGTCTTTTCTCCTCAAGGTTCTTGTCATACTGTATATATATATATTATGCCATATAACATTAGTTAACTTAGTAAATATGGATATGAATATATAAGTTTGGATGTTTGCAGAGATGCAAGATGGTCGGCAATGCGAAATGCTATTGTTTCACTATACCAACCTTCTCATCTTGCTAGCCTTATTCCTACAATGCAAACTTATATAAAGTCTTTGGCTTCTCATATTGCATCTAATTCTTCAACTGAAGACATTAACTTCTCAAGTTTGTCCCTTAAATTGGCCACTGATGTAATTGGGCAAGCCGCTTTCGGTGTCGATTTCGGTCTTTTAGATAAAGAAAATGGGAAGCAAATTGATGATCAAAATGAAGTCACTGAGTTTATCAAAGAACATATTTATGCCACAACTTCTTTGAAAATGGACTTATCAGGATCATTCTCAATTATACTTGGCTTACTAATTCCTATGCTTCAAGCACCATGTAGGCGATTTCTTAAGATGATACCGGGAACTGCCGACCGGAAAATTCACCAAACCAACTTTAAACTTAATAAGAGAGTTGATGAGATTGTTGTTAGGAGATCGAAGGAGAAAATGCGTGGCTCTAAGGATTTTTTATCGGCTATTTTGAATGCTAATGATAAAGATAAAGCTTCAAGACAACTCTTCACTCCTGATTATATTAGTGGTCTCACTTATGAGCATCTCCTTGCTGGTTCCACAACCACTTCTTTCACAATATCATCAGTTCTTTATTTAGTATCAAAGCATCCCGAAGTCGAGAAGAAGTTGATTGATGAAATCGATCAATTTGGTCCAGATCATAACACTCCAAATGCCGATGATCTTCAGAATAAATTTCCCTACCTTGATCAGGCAAGTATATATGAACAACTTTTATTCCACTATTAATTAAAGTATCGGTAACTTATTAAAGTATCATAGAATACGAAAATTAATCTACTAAAGAATTTTCATCTTGCTATTGTTTAGGTGATCAAAGAATCGATGAGAATTCATACGACATCGCCATTAATTGCAAGACTAGCATCACAAAAAGTTGAAATTGGTGGTTATATTCTTCCAAAGGTATATCCGCAAATTGTAATTAGACATGAACAAACATTTTTTAAGAGCATTACAAGTTATTAATTTTCTCATTGTAGAACACATGGGTGTGGATGGCACCAGGAGTCCTACACAAGGACCCGAAACACTTCCCTGAGCCTGATGTTTTCAGGCCGGAGAGGTTTGATCCGGCCGGCGAAGAAGAGAAGAATAGACATGCATATGCATTCTTTCCTTTTGGTATCGGTCCCCGGGTGTGCATCGGACAGAAATTCGCATTGCAAGAGATTAAACTTACCATTATTCATCTTTACAGCCAATATATCTTCAAACACTCGGTGAAAATGGAATCCCCTGTCGAATTCGATTATGGAATTATTGTTAATTTTAAGCATGGTGTTAAACTTCATGCTATTAAGAGAACCAAAAACCAGTAGATGTTTCAATATTTAGTATTGTTGTTGTTGTTAGTTGGAAATAAATTGTTTTTGGTAGTATTATTCTCAAGTGAAATATGATGTTTGAAAAGGTCTTATGTAATAATTTTGTTACATTATAAGATATTGTTGTCTTACAAGAAAAATGATTTTTTTTTTTTTAACATTAACCCCTGTGTGGTCCAGAGGGGGAGGGGGAGGAGTATAGAGGGTTTGAGAAAATATTGTGTTTGGTTTATGGAGGGGTGTGGAGGAGTAGTGTATTTTTTTTTTGTTTAGTTGAAAAGAGGAGTGGGGAGGAGAGAGAAAGAGTGTAATGTGTATTTGACTATTTTGCTCTTGTACAATAAAATAGGTAATAATATATATAATATATATATATATATAATAATCAAATGTAGAATAATAATAATAACACAATATATAATATATGATAAACATTATAAAACACACACACAATAATTAGGGAAAAATAAATTTTTGAAAAAAAAATTATAAGGAGTCATAACATCTTAATTATAATTGACAAATATTGGTTAAAATGTGAACACCCAATAATCATTTGTGAAATGATAATGATAGGGTTTTAATATATAGGATATAATAAAAATTTTACATATAGGTGAAGGGCATTAATGGTATTTTGCATTATTTAAAAAAATAAAAAAAACAATAAATATCCACTCCCCCAAAAGACCCCAATTTGGGGGAGTGGATCACCCCTCCTCACCCCCTCTCACCCCCCTTCACTCCCCCAACCAAACAACACCCACACCCCCAACACCCCCTCACCCCTCCTCCCTCCCCCAATCAAACAAAGCCAAGTGATGAGTGGCCATCATTATTAATATATTCCAAAATATTATTTTTTTTAAAAAAAATATTATTTTGATTCTGGGGCGACGAATGGTTGGGTTTGGCGCCCCAGCACCTCCTTGGCCTCTACTGTAGCTGCCATATATGATCATCTTAACTCTGATAACCTTAATATTGTTGTTTGGAAGGGTTGGAGTTTCATTTGGAAACTCAAGGTCCCTCCTCGTGTTAAGGTATTTGTTTGGAAATTGGCTCATGGTAAGCTCCCAACTGGCAACTATCTCTATAATATTAACATTGGGCCTGCTACTTCTTGCCATTTCTGTGGTCTCTTTCCTGAGTCAGCGGAGCACCTTCTCTGGCAATGTCGATGGGATAGAATTTGTTGGGATATCATTTTCAATTGGTTGGGCTTGGATCAGTCTTTCCACACCCATCTTAATAATGGTACTTGGCTTACTTGTAAACTCACCTGTGCCTTTAGTTGTGATTTTGCCAGGGCCCTCATTGCTTCGGTTGCTTGGCACATCTGGACTGCGCGGTGCCATAAAATCTTTCGCCAAACCCCGCCTAACTTCAACCAAATCCCTTCAAAAGCCTAGGCGAGCATTCATGATTATTATTTAGTTCATAGTTTTCTCTACAGGAACACTACTCTGAGTTTGCAATCCCCCCACCTATCTATCTTGGTGTTCTCTGATGTTGCTTGGGATCCTCTGACAGGTAAGGCTGGCTTTGGATTTCTCATCACTACTAATAGAAATGACATCCTTTTTGCAGGAGTTGCCGGTGATACGTGTGTCTCTCCTCTTAATGCTGAGCTTCGAGCCATTCTCCTCGCCTTAGAACACTGTCGTTTGAATGCCTGGTCTCCCAGCAAGCTCTTCACCGATTGTTGATGCGCGATCAACCTAATTAATGATTTCAACAATGTGACTACTTGGCGCTCTTCTGACATCATCCGTTCTATCAAAAACTTCACATGGCAGTGGCCTGACTTCTCTTGGGAGCACATCCATCGTGACTTCAACTGTTTTGCTGACAGCCTTGCCCACTTTGGCCGCCTCAACCCGCAGATAACCCTTTTCGCTCAGAGCCGTGATCACCCACGCTGGCTTGATGATCTTTGTTCTTCTTCGGACCTTTCTTTTTAATTTCTGTTGTGTTTTTCTTTTCCTTTAGCTACTTGTAGCTCTTTTTGCAAAATATATATATATATATATTCCAAAATATTATTGTTGTGTATAAATCTCAACATAACAAGAGCTGTTCAATTTAAAAAAATATTTGTTAAATATCATAATTAATTTGACCATTATTTGTATTTTTTTGTTAAATATCTTAAAGAAAAAGGTAAAATTTATGGTCAAATTAATTATTAGTAGCATATCTTTGCCTATCATGTCATAATCTGATATGGAAAGCTTCCCTAATGCTGCTAAAAAAATATGCACCGTTAATTTTTCAAGTGATTTTTTATTTTTTATTTACAATGCATATTTACTAAATATAATTATGGGTTTCTATAAAAAAAAGTAAAAAGTTACATATTGGCATAAACAAAAAAAAAAAAATCATGGTCTTCTATATCTAATAATATATATAAAAAAACCATTTTAATACAATTTAAAATATCAAAACTTGTTCTGAATGTAACAAGTAAAATAAAATTAAAAAAAGTTACATATGATTTCTCTGTTTTTCAACGGTTGCATGCAAAACTCTTCATGCATATGATATGAGAATATATATATATATATATATATATATAGAATTATGAACATGTTCCCTTCCTCTTGAGTTTTGACCAATTTTCACTACTTTCTCAAGAGCATCTTCAAATAGAATCTGAAATATTTTATTTTAATATTATATATATATATATATATTGACAAAAACAATATATATATATATATATATATATATGAGAACCCATCATCTAGGGACGTCCCTAGATGATGTTTTCCCTATATATATATATATATGTGTGTGTGTGTGTGTGTGTGGGCGTGCGCATGAGCTGGAAATTGATCATTTAGCCCTCACGACCTCACTCGGTGATATAGAGTTTAAATAGCAAACTCGCATATACAATCAGGAACCCATCACCATCATCATTGCATTCAGCGAGACTCGAACTTAAAACTTTTTAAATGTCTCACATTCGTTTTTTGCAATGGAGTCAATATCGCTAGATTATAAGCCCTTTAATTTATATGTTATCTTTTGAGAAAGTTCTTCTTAATTATGTAAAAAATTAAACCATTTATTTCTAGCCTTTCATGATTTTTACCGATAAAGTATCATGTTGTTGTTAAAGTATCATGATACTTTATGACCACATTGCAACTTCCAAATTCACATGTGCATTTACCTTTCATTTTATTCAAAGCATGAAATTAACACTATTATTTATTGTTTTGCTGTTTTATTTTGTTCTTATGTTAGTGGTTAAAGATGCAAATAGAACTTTAAGCATGGTGTTTAAGCTCAGAGCTATAAAGAGATACAATTAGTAAATAAATATATCGATAAACTTCAAAACGAAAAATATGAATTAGAAAAAGTTTAGAAATAGAACATTGATCAAAAAACTAAAATTAAGTTTAAGTGAAGAACAAAACTTTTTCTTTTCTTATGTAAATAGTACAACTGAAGAGAATCATTCACACATTATATACTTTTATCAATCTATAAACTAAACAGAAGCTCAATTGTCCACTCTTTGCAAAGAATTCTACAAGGATATAATAGTCCACTAGACTGCAGAAAAACATAATCAGAAAACCAAAGATGCTATCAAGAAACTTTAGAGAAGCCAATCAATTTGTATATATAGTTTTCGTACATTAACTGCGTAGTCAATACATTAAGAAAATCTTCATCAATCGTATCTTTGACGAAGATTTCGATTGTGAGTCTGAATTATGCTTGCTTACACAAGCTAAAGAGAAAATTACAAGGAATGAGAAAAGAAAGGAAACACTAAATAGTCAAACAATCATGGAGATTGTGGAATGAATAAATGGAAATTCAGTGACAAGCATAAGAATTCAACATGAAATCCAATCAAGCACTTGGTGCATGTTCTTTTCAACACAGTAATTAAAATGAAGAGTTTGTGGAATCAAACATCATGCTACATTTAGCTATAATTCAACATCCACTGCACACTTAATGACAAAGCACAAGGTCAAGAACAAAGTCATACTTGTCCCAATTTTCATTTGTGCTTTGTCTGGTTGAATCTTTAGGTGCCAATCCCATCATGGTTTCTCCACAATGACTTTAAATTTATTCCTTCAACCTCATCACCAAACATAGTCTATAAATAGGCCATTCAATGTGTAGACACTCTTCATACTTCTTCAATATGGAGATTATGAGTATAGTTTCATGCATTCTAATTCTAAAGGCCATTTTGTTACTAGTTTTCTTAGTTTATTTTTATGTTCCTTATTGGAAGGTGAGGAAGGTGCCGGGGCCTCCATGCACTCTCTTTGTAGGACACCTCCCTTTGCTTGATAAGTATGGCCCTGATATTCTTAGAGTCTATGCCAAAACATATGGCCCCATTTTCAGGTACTTTTTATTTGTATGATCATTTGAAGAGTTTAAGACTTTCACTGATATTGTTTATGTTGTTTTAATTGAGAAGGTTTCATATGGGAAGACAGCCATTAGTAATAGTTGCTGACCCTGAGCTTGTTAAAGAGGTTGGCATAAAGAAGTTCAAGTTTATGAAGAACAGAAATATTCGGTCTCCGACTTCGGGATCTCCTCTTCATGAACAAGGACTTTTTCTTACTAGGTGTGTGCATGATTGTTTTGAATTTTTTTTTATTTAAGCCTCAAAAGATTTATCAAAAAGAGTTTTGTGTAGGGACTCGAGATGGTCATCGATGAGGAACACTATAATCTCTCTTTATCAACCTGCACACTTGGCTAAGTTAATTCCTACAATGCAATCTTATATTGAGAATCTCACTCTCAATGCGTCTAAATGCCGAGAAAAGCAAGAAGACATTGTATTCTCTGATCTCTCGTTGAAAATGGCGATCGATATCATAGGTAAGACAACATTCGGTGTTGAATTTGGCCTCTGCGAAGAAGTTTCTAATGTTGATGATGGTGATGAATTGTCTAGTTTTCTCAAGCATTACATGAGGTCCTTTGAGTCACTCAAAATGGACCTCACTAGTTCCTTATCCACAGTTCTTGGATTATTAGTTCCTGTTCTTCAGAAACCTGCCAGAGAAATCCTTAAGAGAATTCCCGGCACTGCCGACCATAAAATGCTTCGGAGCAATGAGCAATTGTGTGAAAAGCTTGATGCCGTTATTACCAAAAGAGCAAGTGAAAGAACAAGAGAGTCTAAAGACTTCCTCTCAAGAATTCTGAATGCAAGTGAGTCAGGAGTTGCTAAAGATCTCTTCACTCATAACTACATCAGAGCTCTCGCATTCGAACATCTCCTCGCCGGAACAAAAACATCGGCTTTTACGCTTACAATGGCAATATATTTAGTATCTAAACACCCGGAAGTCGAGAAAAAATTGCTTAATGAGATAGATAATTATGGTCCTCATGAACAAATACCTTCGGCAGAGGACCTCCAATGCAAGTTCCCTTATCTTGATCAAGTGTTAAAGGAAACAATGAGGTTCTACACAGTGTCTCCATTGGTTGCAAGAGAAACATCTCAAGAAGTTGAAATTGGAGGTTATGTTCTTCCCAAGGTACATACATAACAAGATTATATATTTGTTTTCGATCGAATATTAATTAACTACAATTTATTTTATGTTGTAGGGAACTTGGGTGTGGCTTGCACTTGGAGTATTGGCCAAAGATGCAAAGCAGTTTCCGAATCCTGATGAGTTTATTCCTGAGAGGTTTGATCCAGAGTGTGAAGAAGAGAAACAGAGGCATCCTTATGCTCACATTCCATTTGGAATTGGACCTAGAGCATGCATTGGATCAAAGTTTGCCATTCAGGAAATTAAGCTTTCTCTTATTCATCTTTACAGAAATTTTGTTTTTCGACACTCTACTGACATGGAGTCACCTCTGGAGTTTGATTATGGTCTGGTTCTTAGTTTCAAGAACCGCGTGAAATTTCGAGCTTTTAAAAGAGAAATCTAGCTTCATCATCATCATCATCATCATCAGTGTTGTCTTCTATGGTTAAATCTAGTTATCTGGGTGTATGTGCTGTATTTATAATGTGAATTGTAAGTTAAACTTGAATATCAATGCATAGTCGTCACAATCAACTTGCTCGAAGAAGAGAGAAATTTCAGCTAATAGTGTTGCAGCAATTAGGCTTGGACTATGTTCTCCCTTTTTTTTTCAGCAAACAATTAAAGACCAAATGAGAATTAAAAACTAATGTATGAAAAAGAAGATGTCAAGAAAGACTCATTCAACTGATTAAGACAACAGAACAACAGACTCATTCATGAAGACAACAAAGAAAAAAATAGCCTTTTTATTTTCCTTTTTCTGCAAAAAATTCTGCACCATAATACAACAAGAGACCCATTCTTTCCTGTATACCATGAATTCATGGCACCTGAAATACAATGAACTAATGAACAATGTTTTAAGTGTTAAAAACAATGTATACAAGGTCAAGAAAATGAATCAGAAAAAAAAAACTATCTTTTAATTTGTTTTATTTTTCAGCCTAGAGTTGATCAGTATACAAAAACTCGGTGTTGAAGGTTAGTATTGCAACAATCTCTACACTCTGCCATTAATGAAGACCTCAAGCAGATGACTTATTCTTTGGTTTTGGAAGAGTAAGACTGATTGTTGGAGGAGCCGGAAATGCCATATAAACAAGCCTCGGAGATAGCCTTAGAGCAGGACTAGGACGAGGCGAAGGTATTGGTCCTTTAGATGGGGATGGAGGAATTCTTGGTGAGAGTTTAACTTGTTCGAGTGCTCGTGATTGGAGATCGGCCGGGTAGTCTCTTACACAGCCAATGCGCGGTCCAGCTCCAGTAGACCACTTGCAAGACAGATGTTTACTCAGCTCGATTTCCTTGTGAATATCAAATTCAACCATGTTTGGCTCTTTCAAATTATTATCATCCACCGTGTTTATATCTAGTTCTGTTTCATTTTTTGTGGTAGAGAATTGTGAAAGCTCTGCAGCCTCAGATGCATCAGCCATAGGGTCAATGTCGAGTTCTTTAAACAATAGGTTTTCGTCACCAAGAGACGGGTTCTTGAATGACAAGTATTCATCACTAAGAGAAGGTTTCTTGGATGTTGGATATTCATCGTCATCAATTGAACACCTCTGAAACATAACCAATTCATGTTAGTTTGAAGAAACCGAAAAAAAGATTGACATTTTTCTATTAATTAATTGTGACACATTACCTTAACATTGGTGAGGTCAACACTGTTTTCCTGCAGAAAGTTGATGAATTCTTTAAAGTTCTCTTCGGTTGGAAGGTAATGACCACTGTATGGCCATACAGCCTGAGGAAACAAACAAACCGAAGATCACATAAGGTTTGAATTTACAAAATTGACATATATTACAGACGATTGAAAGAAAAGGTTACTTTTGTTTTTGTTAATTGTCGTAGTTGTTGTGTACCTTAAGAATTCCATCTTCGACAACCAATCTCCCTGCAGCTATTGTTGCCCCACCTGCTAGGAAACTCGAATGCTGAAATTCTCCCTTTATCTTCTGTTCATGCAATAAAAAAATTCAGTATAAGAACAAATTACTAAAGTACAAGAAAAGGAATACAAAATAATTTTGTCAGAAAAAGTCTTAATTGTCTCCCTAAACAATGACATGCTTTACCTGTCCTACATAGAGCGCTCGGGATGTGCTGAGAACAAATATCCACTTTGAACCTTTGTTGGTGTTCACGAGCATTTTGCTTTGTTTATATATGAGTTTCTGATTGTTTACAATGACTTCATAAGCCTCCCGTTCATTCTGCAGTTCAAAGAATTGATTGAAAAAATTGCAACATGAACAAGATGATTGAATATTGACGATATATGCGTTAAGAGATTTTGTGGTGTTTGTGAATCATACCGGTCCGAGATATTTGATGCATTGTTGTTGAAGCTTTGTCCTCGGACATTTCTCAAGATTCACATCTTTTCCATCTCCAACATCCAACCTTCATTAGCATCCAACAATAAATAATAACATCAAGTTCATAGCTAAAATTCAAGAGGAACAACAGCTGTTATTCAGATCACTCACCAATAAAAAAATGGTTCTGTGCTCTCACTGGAAAACCATACATCGTAGTAGAAATGAAGATTGTGCCCGTATCGATGCCTTGGATCAATCTGTACAGCAAGATAAAAAACAAAATTATATTAAGTAACTTAAGCGATAAAAATGGCATTCAACGAAAGCAATCAATTATGTCATTGCAAACACTTACAGCTTCAAGCCAGTGCCGAAGAGCTAGCTTTTGAGCCTTATCGTTTTTGGACAAACCTTTACCAACCTGAGAACATGGAAATTAATTATAAGTTCAATTATGCGATTAAAAACTGTAATTATGAAGATATAAAAGTAACGCTGGATCTACCTTAGCTGCTCTTGTGCGAGCTCGTGCCCAACGTGAGATTGCTGTCTCTTGTTTCTCAACATTGAAAAATGAAATTGAGCTATGCTTCAAAGATGCAAAGTCTAATGCTTTCCACCTGTGATCAAACAAAGAAACAAAATTCAGAAAAATTGCTAATAATAAATTTGATCGGCATAACTTAACAAACAAAGGATGCAAAAACGTACCAAAGTTCTTCGACAACAACTGCACAATCTGCCAAATTTCTTCGAGTTCGGTAACTCTTGTACACTTTCTGCAGCATAACAGCTGCTGCATCAAGTTCACTTGTTGGCCTCGGAGAAAATAATTTCTGCTTTGAAACTTTATCGATTTCCCATTCTTCTAAATTCAATGAGTCTTGAAGAACCTCCTGGCCTAAGCAACTACGAACAGTCTTCATGCACGTATCGGGTTTCTTGAAACTCAGGGATGAACTCAATGTCATCTTGGAATTCTTTTGGTAGCTACCTTGTTTTACTAGAATAGTTTCAATCTCTGAAATGATACCCATGATAACAATGACACTGATATGCCCATAAAATTTATAGCCTACAAAAAAAGAATTCATATCAACGTGTGTTAGATTGATTGAATTCTTCAGAGATGCAATCACAATGTTACAAAGCAAACGGAACACAAACAGCATTGGAACACGAAATGGATAATAATATAGCAACATGGAAAATGTTTATGATCTCCTTTTTATCCTGAAAAGATGCATTGAAGTCTGAATGCTTACAGTAATGAAAACTATGCATTGAAAAAGGGGAACTACTTTCAAATGAAAGGATTGACCAAAGTTAAAGCAAATTCTAAGAAAAATTTTCATTCCATGAATTGAAGCATATGAAGGAAATAACAGACAATCAAAACCAATCAAAAACATGAAAAACTTGCATTACAAACTTATAACATTGCTGAAAAATATACCAAATAACCAATAGCATAAAACACAACTGAAAACTGTGGAATTTTAGACAAAGTCAAGATAGCATTTTGAATGAAGATGAAGCATGTCTATCATGATTCCCAGCAATATGAATCACACATAACCCTGAAATTACAACAGATAAAGATCAAAACCAAACCATCAGTCCAAAGGTAAAAAGTTCATGACATTAAATCAAAACCAATGAGTAAACCACACTCTAAACCATCAGTTCAAGGATAAAAGCTCAAAAAACAAACCCAACCAAAGGATCAAACCACACTATAAACCATTAATCCCATGATAAAAGCTCAAAACAATAAACCCAAGATGGCATTTTGAAAGAAGATGAAGCATATATATCATGGTTCTAATCAGGAAAAAAGATACACAATCTCAAATCAAAACAAGAGAATAGAAGTTCAGAAAAGAAAATACCTGATAGAAAGTTAGAATGGCAGGAAGAAGAGAAGCTCAGAGCAAAAGAGAGCAAGAACACAAAGCTGAAAAGAAGAGGGATGGTGCCACACAGTAGCTGACCATTAATATATATATATATATATATATACTCTCCAAAAACTAATAAGAAAAAAGGTGATATCTTTTCAAAAGCCAAGAAGAAACAAACAAAATCCTTATTCACATTCAAACATTTATATATAGAAAAATAAGTAAAAAGATTGAACTTTGGGAATGAGAATTAAAAAAAAAAAATCCATTTTTTTTTTCTTTGTGGCTGCATGGAAAAAGAAATCAGAAATGTGGACTTTTGATGATTTGAAAAGTTCAATTTCAAGATGTTTGATCAAGAAATTTGAAATTTTTTTTTTTTATTTAACATGAATTTGGGTTGGTCAAGATTGAAAGCTTGGGGAAGAGGAGTACAATTTTTTTTTTTTTTAAATATTTTTTCATTGAAGTTGGTCTCTTGATCAGTCAACAAAGTCTTGTGATCTAGATGCATAGTTGGTTTGGGTGTCTGCTCTAATGGCCTTTTTGTTTCTTGGCAAAATGACCATTATAACCTTATTATATTTTTTAATAAAAAAATATATATAATTTCCTTACATGGAAAATGGATAATTTCTAATTTAGGGTTCTCCATAAATTATTTTTGTTAACTTCAATGAAAAGTCCAAAAAAGTACTTTTTAAGAAATTTGAAAGAGAAAATAAAAATAAAAAATAAAAATATACATGCATTTTTTGTATAGAATTTTAAGTTGGCTTTATGCAAGCAAAAGAAAAATTATGATGTACATAAACAAATATATATTTTTTTGGGTTTTTTTTGCTTGTATTTCCTTCAAACTTTTGACAATTACATGTATACCCCTCAATAAAACCAAATATATTTATAAAGTATATAGCATAATTTTCTTTTTATGTGTGTGCATTTATTCCCCCTTGACTTACATACATCATTAAAATACATTATAAATTATATGAATATTGATTTTTAATAACAAAAATAGAAGTTTATTTTAATTTCCTTAATGAACCATGATGATGTTAATTTTTATTTAGATGTAATGAATAAAATAAGCTTCTTTTTTTTGTGTATATGCAAAAAAAAAAATATAACTTAATGAATATTATAAATTTTTTAGATTATTATTTTGGTCATTTAATATTTTATAGTATATTTTAATACTCTATGATTTGTTTATTCATATAATAATACATATATTTCTAATCTAAGATCTACTAATAATTAGGAACAACAAAGGACTCAAAACATGTACTCTGTACTCCACCATGAGAGTTCATTGAACATGGTAAATTATATAATTTGGAGATGCTAAGAATATTCTTAATTAAATAAATTATTTTGGTTCCAAAAGATTATATATATTAGTAACCAACCAATATTAGCTGTATGAATAGTAAATTTAATGACACATTAATATAAAATTTTCAATTTGTTAATCTAATCACAGGCAAAATTAGATTTCAAAGATTTGCAAATCATAGCCATAAACTTTGTCCATGCATGTATCCTTCTTGCATTTGTGTTCCAAATTATCACCACAATTTTTTTTAATAATAATAATTGTTTTCTTCACTAAAAACTTAATTAATTATGTATATATTATTCCTCAATAAAACTAAGTATCATATATATCCTTACAATTTGATTTTTTTTTTTTTTAACATATATCTCTCCGCTTCACATATACCATTAAAAAATTTTATTAAATGTAACAAAAAAGAATCTATGCATATATACTCCTAAAAAATTCTAATGATCATTAAGTTAATATTTTTGTATATATACATTTTGAAATTTGAAGCACATTTTCGTCTAAAGAAAAATTAACACTATCAGAGTATTTTGGGATTTAAATATATTGTTTATTTTTATTTTTTTTAAATATATATATATATATATATATTCATATAATTTATAAGATATTTTAATGTTGAATGTGAAGAAGCAGTGAGTTATATATAATAAAAAATCGAACTTTAAGGGTATACATGATATTTGGCTTTATTTAGAAGTATACAAGCAATTAATTGAATTTTCAGGAATATAAAAAAACTAATAATAAGTGAAAAAAAAAATTGAAGAAAAAAATGTTGTTCAAGAAATGTGGAAGAGGAAGGTAAAATGGTCATTTTATGGGGATGAAGTAAGGGTATTTTGGTAATATGGTTACAAAAACTTCATGACATACAGGCTGAGATAAGGTCCTTATCCTTTCTCCAATAAGATGAGCCAAATGTCAAGATACATGAAGTTACATAGCGTCAATGATGAGTTAATCACACTCATCAGCATACTTTGGCAACCCTAATCTTTGATTAACTTTGATTAACAATGGAGTTAATTTTTCTTAAACTTCAATGGCTAACCAATCAAAATCCACCACATTATCAATTAATTAAAGAAATGAAATTGTTGAAGTAATGGTGACTCTTTGATCAAATTTTTCTAATTATTGTAATGATATAACTACGGGAATGTTTCGATTTTAAGAGAAAAGACAAAAATTGACATATTTTACCGATGAAAACATCTAATGACTTGAGGTTAAAGAAAGTGATGCATTAGTATGAAAGTTACTCATTGATAGAAACCGAAAAAAAAATAAAAGTATGTATTAAAGTGACATGTTTATCTTATGCATATATTACCATCTTGGTAATTTGGAATTGGATAAGACTTGATGGTGTTTAATTAATTAAGAAGGTATTTATCAAAAGGACTTTTAATCAAGTATCATGCTTTGTTTGTCATTTAAGAATAAAAATATAAAATAAAATAAAATTACATAAATAAACAAGAGAGAGAAAAAAAGTTGTCTCCTAGAAAGAGGGAAGAATTGAGATGCTAGCATTGCATGGATTATGATAGATTGAGGCAAGGTGGTGATAGGTAGCCAAAGTTGGAAACAAGAGATTGAAAGGTGGAATTATATGGATTATATATATACAAACATAAACATCAAGGTAATTTTTAATTAATTAATTAATTAATTTTTTGTTTTTTAACCACTAGTTTTCTAAGAACTACAGACTCTAAATCAGTTTAAACAAATTAACAAAGTACTGAAAACCTTGTAATACAGGGTAGACCTCTCTCAACAGTTTTTTTTAACCACTAGTTTTCTAAGAACTACAGATTCTAAATCAGTCTAAACAAAGTACTGAAAACCTTGTAATACAGGGTAGACCTCTCTCAACAGTTTTTTTTATATACATAAGGATTCGAATTTGAAACCACTTGCTTAAGCAACTCAAATCTCACCAGTTTATTAGAAATCACAAACATTAAACTAATTTTAGACGAGGTGCCAAAAGTCTTTATGGGTAAATTTCTATCAATGAATATTTTTTGGCATGTACAAAGATTTAAATTTAAAATCATTTGCTGAAATAACTCAAACCTTTGCTGTTTTGACTAATTTGTATTGATAAATTATTATTTTATTTGCTTTTGGTTCATAAATTTTTTTTTTATCAATTTTTTTAAACTCATTTATTTTTTTTAATTTTAAAAATAAAAATTATCCTTCATCCTTTATGTTAGAATAAAAAAAATGTAAATAAGAAATTGAAGCCACAACTTAAGTAGTAATTATGAATACTTATTAAATTAATAATAATAATAATAATAAATAATACAATTTTAAACACAAATAGAACTTTCTTATTGCTCTATTTTTCACTCTAGAGTGTAGAGAGAAAGGGAAGGAAAAGTACATGTTGGAGTTGGATTGACCACATTTATAGATCCTTGGAAGCCAAGAAAACACACACATTAAAAACAAACCTTCAAATATTAAATATTTAAAAAATAATAAAAAAAATAAATGAAAGACTCTTTATTTGAAAATTCGGTTTTGAACAAAAGGTTGTTATCAACCTTTCTATTTCTGAAGGCTTTTTTGACTTCTTTGAAGTCAGACATCGTGTGATGCTTTGCATTTATACCCTCGGAAAGCTCATAATTATATATATATATATATATATATGGACACACACAAATAAAATTTAACATTAAATAAAATATATTTCCACTTATACTTAGAAAAATGGATGAAATTATCCGGTTTTAATCAGCCATGTCCCTGTTTAGCCGGTGTCCTATTCTGCGACGATCTACTTCACCACTCGTATACTATGTGCAATATATATAT